>NC_065512.1:20743876-20921658 GCF_006386435.1 Epinephelus moara | reverse complement strand
CCCAGCATCTGGTGATGCCTATGTGTCCAACACTTCAGGCAGTCATTGACTGTAAAGGATTTGCAACCAAGTATTAAAACTGACTGTTTAATTGATGATTATGTTAGTTTGTCCAAATATTTATGAGCCCTGAAAGTTGGGGGACTGTGTGAAGAAATGGTTGTCATTCCTACACGGTTCATACTACATTTTTGAAAAAAGCCTTAAATGAAAGCTGAGAGTCTGCACTTTAAGCAGGTATTCATTGTCCAAATAATTATGGACCTGACTGTATAATGGAACTAGATGGCACTCAGCTTGTGGTGCTCCAAGTGCAAAAAAATACATTTGAAAAACTCAACAGCAATGTCTCTTTCCAGAAATCATTACCCAGTTCCTCAAGATAATCCACAGACCTTGTTGTGAGCAGTTTCATGTAGGAACTGTTTTATTTCTACCAAACTACACCCGCTAACCATATCACTCCGCGGAAGGAAGTGTGCATCTACTGTTAGCTCATCTAGGACCACTGAGCTAGCTTATGTTACAGCCCAGCTGAAGAGGATGCCATTAATGTTTACACCTCGCACTGTCATGAGCACAAGCCTCTCATCTGTGAGTAGCTACACGCTACAGTTGGTGGGCGTAGCTCAGTCCAACTTGACTATCTAAAAGGAAGTAAAAGTCGTAACAAGGTGTCTGTAGGTGAACCTGAGGAAGGATCATTTAAGAGAAGACAGACATCTCTACAGCCGATATCTCCAACACTCAGCAACTCACAAACAACAATACAGACTGATAAATAGCACTACAGGTAAGAGGAACAATATGTGTTTTTGATTTTAAGATGAACTGTCCCTTTAAGTAAAAGTAGCAATACCACAGTGTAGAAATACTCAGTTACAAGTAACAATCCTGCATTAAAATTCCTACTTAAGTAAATACTTCAAGTACCAAAAGTATAATATGCAGAATAATATAGTGCAGTGGTTCCCAACTGGTGGGTCACGGTCCAAAAGTGGGTCATGGGTCCATTCTCAATGGACCGCGAGTGACTCGCAAATGTGTCAAGTTTGTCAAAAAATACACTTTACTTTACTTATCATAATAAGTACAGTGAATTTCTGGCACTGGGCTTTTATTTTGACGTGCCGTTTCCTGCTGTAGAGTGAGGCACTACTTGACGGAGACAGCAAAATAGCTCGACAACATGACTGAACGCAAGTATGATGCTGAATATATTAAATTTTGTGGACCTTCATGACTAAGGAGAAATTTGGACCCCACAGCTGGACCAGTTAATGTAGTGTATTATTGGATTATAATTATTGATGCATTAATGTGTTCATCACTTTAATGTTGCAGCTGGTAAAAGTGGAGCTCTTTTTAACTACTTTATATACTGCTATAACCTGTAATAATACATCAGAATTAATTAGTTGATTATATTTTGTATTAATAATGTGAAAGTAACTAAGCTGTCAAACAAATGTAGTGGAGTAGAAGTATAAAGCAGCATAAACTGGAAATACTCAAGTACATTTAGCTCAATATCATAATAAAGTACTTAAGTAAATGCACTTAGTTACATTCCACCCCTAATTAAACCACAAACCTTCCTCCGAACCTCGTCTTCATCATCAGTGCGAATGCTGCCGGCGTCGTTGAGCAGCGGGCTGGTGAGCGGGGAAGGCTGTCGTCCGTCAGGACTGTGGCTGCACAGCTCCAGTGACTTCTGACCATTGACCATGCCGTGGGAGTGACCAGAGGACGCAGACAGGTGAGGACTGTTGGACACCACTCCTGCACGGGGTCGATAATCGAAGCGAGGGGAGAAAATGAAAAGGTAAGTAATTCATATAGACGTGAGAACACAGGAAACCACATATACTCTTAACATTCACCTACTTCTAGCTTTAGATGGGTGGAGTTTGGCACATTGTGAGAATTCATATGAAGTCACACAGTGTTAGAAAAGTAGATTATTTAATTATATTATCAATTAATTGATCAACAGAGAATTAATCAGCGGCTATTTTGAAAATCAAATAATCCTTTGTATCATTTTTTAACCAAAAGCCCCCAAACCTTCTCAGCCAGCTTCTCAAATGTGAGGGTTTGCAGCTCTTTTGCATAATTGTAGATGGATATCTTTGGTTTTTGGGCTGCTGGTCAAACAAAACAAGACATTTGAAGATGTCACCTTGGAAATTTCTCATTATTTTCTGACACTTTGTGAACTAAACATTTAACAAATCAACTGAGAAAATAAGTGGCAGATTAATTGATAAAGATAATCGTTAGCTGCAGCGCTACACAAAAGTCAAATTCCACAGACACGCTGGTGACATTTTGATATGAATTAAACTTCCACGCATTTAATTCATAATCCAACATGGCAAACATCACCCATTGGGAAACTACGCAGACTAAACCAAACTATCTGACCCGGGATCAGAGTCTTCCTCTGCAGCACAAGAAAACTCAGCCTGCATTAAGTGTAAAATATCAGCCATGACTCACTCCAGACAGCTCTGGCAGTCTTCCTCCAGCATCAATCAATACGCGAGCTGAGACACATACCGCAGTATGATCAAGAGGAATAGCTTACTTACTGTCATCTATACTGACAATGTTCACTGGGCTTACTTACTATGTTTTAGCTGCAACTTGCCCACCTCTCTCTGCTGTCCTCTGGTTTGTCGACACAGACACACACTCAAACCAGCACCAGCACAACTTTGGGAAGGATTTACTATGAAACTCTACAAAGGAAAGGAGTGGAAACTAGAGTGTGCATCTACAAGGTTGCTACACAGGAGAGCGGAAAGAAGCTACAATATGCACACACACATCCACCAACCAACGCTACAGGGAGCTGAAGGGAGAGCAAAGAGGGAAAGTCTACAGTGAGCACTAAACACACACCAGAAAACTTCTGGGGTCTCAAAATGAAGATTCAGAAAAACCTCACTTCATAAAGGTCTTCTTTATTGACTCTAAAAGAACATATATACATTGTTAAACGAATAGAAATCTTGAGAAAAGCAGCATAAAAAGGTGAAAGCCAGGTGAGCGTGTACAGGGAAACAGTGACTGAGTGAGAGACTGAAGGGAAAGTGCTGAAAAAGTGAAATCATGCAGCCTTCTAACCTTACCTAACATTAAATATAACTGATTTTATTATTATTATTATGTAAAAATAAACAACCTTGTGACATTTTTGTGACTTTGTTATTACTGAAAAATGTCAGTAGGTGATGAGGAAAAACATGCATTATTCAGTGGATGAATACAAATTAAGTTTTTACATCAATTTACTTGTAACAGTGAGACAGTGAGCTGTCGAAATACTGTATACGAATAAGCTGTGTTAAAAATTCAGTCCCTAATCATACTGCATGATTCCCTAGTCTTATAATCTTATCTAACATCACATTCAGTCTGTTATACTAAATTAGGAAATGACAGTGAAGTTACCCAGAGGACTACATGTATATTACAGAACATACAATACATACATGCAGACAGCAGACATGGCAGAACAGCATGATGTGCACCACGCCTCAGTCCTGGTTTAGCAAAGCATGCACTGAAAAAACACCCTGAAGGACACCAGTGGTTGAAAAACACACAAGCCTTTCCTGCAGACCTGGGAGCGACTCTGAGCCAACCCAACATATGTTTGATGGTTTGGAGTTAAATGACCAAATTTGCAGAGTGGTATTTTTTCTCTGTCTGCTTCAAATTACTTCTTTTAGTGACACAGAGTCATTCCAGGTCTTTGGGGGAGCTTTGTGCACCAGAGAGGGTTTCCTCACACTGCAGGGATCCAGTAACTCATATAACACGTCTAATCTAAGATTTTATAGTGCTGTACTGATTATGTCATGCAGCTCTGGAAGTTTTGCCACTGATAATGTTAATAATAAGGAAACACATGCTCAGCCAAGAATGTCTGCAGGTGCTGGGTAGTGATAATCTGCATGTATTCTACGTGGACATGACAGCGTTTTGAAACATTTTGTTTATTAGCGCCTGAGCACACTAATGCAGTCCCTGGCACAGAAAAGGGGAGGAACCTATTGTTTCTGGAGAGAATAATTCTTTCCTGCTGCTCAGTCACATTTTTAGGGCCTTAGGATGCTTGTAAAGTCACGAAAATCTGCTCGCACATCAAAACTGAAAACAGAAAATGGCAAAGTTCTGCAGTGACTGGGCTTGGGAACGGCCAGCAAGCTCCTTTGCCCCCTTGATGCATGTCAGGGTTGGGATAAAGTTCCTTTGATGCTCACAAAATTTGAGTGGATCATTGCTCTCATATTCATGAGCATATACAAAATTTGGGGGATTTTTTTCCCAACTGGAAGTCAGCTATCTTGGATTTTCAGTGTGTATTTTCATTTTACACACCTTTAAAGACTTCAGGATGCACAAAAACTCACAAAACTTTGCATCCATGTTTATTTCGATTTGCCAGTGCAATTGGGCTCGGGCATAGTCAGCGAGCTAATTTGCCTCCTTGACACACGTCAGGGTGGTGATAAAGTTCCTTTGATGTTTACAAAATTTTAGTGGATGATTGCTCCCATATTTAAGAGCATATACAAATCTTGGGGCATTCTTTTTGCCTTGCCAGACTAGAAGTCAGCCATCTTGGATTTCATGTATGAATTTTTATATTACAAACACGTTTAAAGATTTTAAGATGCACAAAAACCCAAGAAACTTTGCATCCATGTTTATTTCAATTTGCCGGTGTAACTGGGCTCGGGCATGGTCAGTGAGCTAATTTGCCCCCTTGATTCATGCCAGAGTTGGGATAAAGTTTCTTTGAAGTTTACAAAATTTCGGTGGATCATTGCTCTTATTTTTAAGAGTTTATACAAAATTTGGGGGATTTTTTTTCCCAACTGGAAGTCAGCCATCTTGGATTTCCTGTGTGAATTTTCATTTTACAAGCACGTTTAAAGACTTTAGGATGCACAAAAAGTCAAGAAACATTGCACCCACATTTAGTTTGATTTGCTGGTGCAATTGGGTTTGAGCATGACACATCAGCTCTACAGCGCCCCCTAATTACTTTTAGCCTTTCAGTGCAATTTTCATGAGTTTGACAAAATCTGTAATAAGTCATTTCCAGAGCGATGTTTTTGAAGCAAGAAATACTGTCTAACTCCTGCACACAGTGTCTGACTTTCACTGAAATACACTGCCGAGTTGTTGTAGCGTAGCAAAATCTGCTCGAGCATCAAAACTGGCAAAAATTTGCTGGTGCAATTGGGCTTGGTCAGTTTGCCCCCTTGACGCACGCCAGGATCGGGATAAAGTTCCTTCAATATTCACAAAATTTTAGTGGATCATTGCTCTCATATTTAAGAGAGTAAACAAATCTTGCCCGTCTAGAAGTCAGTCATCTTGGATTTTGTGTGTGAATTTTCGTTTTTTTTTTCAACATGTCTGAAGATTTTAGGATACACAAAAACTCACAAAACTTTGCACCCATGTCTATTTCAATTCGCCAGTGCAGTTGGGCTTGAGCATGGCACGTTGGCTCTACAGCGCTCCCCTGATTACTTTTAGCCTTTGAATGCAAATTCGACGCATTTGAAAGAAATCTGTAAGTAATTTCCGGAGCCTCTTTATTTGAGCAAGAAATACTGTCTAACTCTTGAACGCAGTGTCTGACTTTCACTGAAATACACAGCCGTGTTTACCAGCATCCCGCCAGTCCCCGCCCAACGTGCTTGAAGGTGCAAGGGTCCGTTTATTGTTATCATTATCATTATTATTATTGCCTTTATTGGATAGACGTTGGTGGAGTGGCAGACACTAAATAAGGGAAGAAAAGAGGGTGGTACAACATGCAACACAGGCTGAACCAGGAACGTTGTTGCAAGGTACTTATTTGCCCTTTGTATTTGTAATACTGTCATGTCCACGTTGAATAAAAGAAAAATTGGGAATGAGCCACTGATAACAGTGATATCAAATAATTTAGAAATCCGATCACATCTGAAATATAAATGGTGAATAAAGATTAGATATCGATCCAGACACACACACACACAAATAAAACCACAAAATCTCACTATGCTGTTTGACGTCAATGCTAAAAACGTCTGGGAGCACACCTCAGTAGCAGCTGACAGTGATGGATGAGCCAAGAGAGTCGCTGCTTTGAGGTGTTGCCCTTAAACTGTCTTTCACTCGTACAGTACACACACTGTTACTAAAACATGCTTCTATTTTCCTGCATAATCCCAAGCTCCTGTCAGCCTCTACATGACGTACTGCTCTGGAATAATTAACTGTTAGCTGGATCAATGCAGAGAAGGCAACCCAGATACTGGTCATCTCACACTGACTGTAGTGAGCGACAAAACAGGTTTACATGCAGTCACAGCTGGAAAAAAAATAAACACAGAAAAGATGTGACAGTTTCATGCTGACAGACAGACAAGTGCTTACACTGGACAAAGAAATAAAAGACAGAACAGAATAAAAATCATCAGTTTCTCAAACAACACACATAAACGTGGGCAGATGTGCAAAAGAAATCTGAAAAAGTGACCAAAAAAGAAAAGTGCAGTGCCATTTTTAAAGGGAGATTGAGAACTTTGCAATCTTTGGAAACTAGTGTTGATTTTGTTGACACCATAGCTGCTGGAGGACTCAGCTTGATATCAAACTACTGCCAGAGATACTCGAGCATGAGTCAAGTGCAGAGGGGGGTGTCAATAGTGAGCATGAGAGCCATAAACTGTTGTGGAGTGGCTAAACTACCACTGAAACAAACATTTACCTTCATCTCAGCGAAACCTGCCACTGCTGCGCTTTCTAATGCTATTAGACAACAATCACAAAAGCACTCTGAGCTTATATTTACTACTGTTGTTGTGTTTCTTGACGATTCCTACAACCACTGTGAATTTAACAACCTTTTCTTAATCCCAGGTCGACAAATATCGACTTGTGTCACGCACCTTGGAATGTGTTACTGATGCCAAAGGCACCCTTTGGTGTCTTCATAAGACGCACCTGGCTTTCAGTTGTCTCCAGTGTAAATCACATCATATCAACTTATGTGGTATACAGAGCAAAAAAGTCTGTGTAGTGTGGGTGGAAGGGGAGGTGGATGGGTCGGAGAAACACGGACTTTCACCAAGGACACTGCTGTTAGTGTCTCAGGTAAAACCAAAAGTCAGTGGTATTTGAGCTAAAAAAGCAATGCTGCTTTAATGTATCATTACATTAATTGAGCGAAGCATTAGTTCAGACAGGTCATGCTCTCATGCTGCTGCTCTCCCTGCCTTAGGCTTTCCATGTAGGCACATGGAAGGGCAGGGAGGTTTGCTCTCTCTGCCTCAGGCTTTCCTCGTTTGCACGTGGAAGGGCAGACAGGTGTCCTCTCTCTGCCTTAGGCTTTCCACGCAGGCTCGTGAAAAGGCAGAGAGGTGTGCTCTCTGCACCTTGGGCTTTCCACGTAGGCGCATGGAAGAGGCTTTGGAAAGGCAGAGGCCCAAGAACAGAGCCATACCGGCAAATATAATACTGCAAATGGAAATTAAGTTTTCTTTGACTTAAGTGTTCCTGAGTGAACTTACATCCGGCCGTCATGCACTGCCATCACTCATCATGTTTTGGGTTAAAATGAGTACGTAATGTAACACCTTTACATCACGTTATGTACTTATTATAACCCAAAAGCCAAGTGGTTTTGTTGCCTAAACCTAACCACGATTGTCTGACAACTCAAACCACATACACAATGACTTTCCCCCAGGAGACAGCTGTGCGTCACATACAGACGTTACGGGTGCGTCTCAGAGATGCCAAAGGGCATCCTCACGCCACGTCACATGCTGAAGGCATGAGATAGTGTGGGTATTTGACAACCTGGGATGAGAACATGCCAGAAAAAAACAGGTTTCTATTTCAAGCTAATAAAGAGCAGAAGGTGCTGTAAACATAAAACGATATTGAATACCAATCAGGTGTTTAAATTGGTATTTGCAGCATATTAATTAGTTTTCAGACACTTCAGGCAGACGCTTAGTACTCTCACAACAATCACAAGCCAGATGCAGCATCAAGAGTATCAATAAATCAAGCAAGACAGCAGGATTATTCCCAATAAATGCCTATAAAGTCAACAATTACTGCCACAATTATACATCCACAGGTCTTTCATGACTCCACAATAGACGTATTATGAGTAAAAAGTGTGTGGTGCAGAAAACTGTACAACATTTTACCATCTGATTAATGTAATGGAAAACAGAAATGTCTGTGAACAATTATGAACCATGAGTATTTCCCTACGGGAAGTCATAAGGCATCTGAGACAGAGAAGCTGAGCGACTCACTGACTTTGTTCTAAAGTTCAACAAATGCAAAGAATGTGAGAAAAGTGCAAGTGTAACAAAAAAATTCTCATTTGATCCTTCTCAAGTTTGAAACTTCTCTGTAGTCGCTGCAGTTTTTAATAATGAGTAGCTTCTCAGTGTTAAATCCTAACATGGCACTTGTGTATTTCTGCAGGAATGTGTGAAACAATCAAAGAACTGGGAGGCCGACTGATAAACCTTTCTCCGTGCAACAAACAGGAAAACCCTGAATAGACTTTTTCCTTCGTGAAATCTCGCAAAGAGAAGTGTCTCCTGATGAAAGAGACTGATGTGGGCTCAAAAAGTGCTTCTAGTAGGTACCGCTGTGCTTAAGGAGACTACTGTGAACATGGAGCGTGGAGATTCGAGCCGTCCTCTGACAGAAATAATCTGTCACCCACTGAACCCAGCTTTTCTAATACCATCTGGACCCAATCTAAACCCTTTAAACTCTCCCGCGGAGTCGATTTGAAGCTCTCTGTGCACTAACAGCTGAAAATCTGCCCGCCATCCTCATCACTGAAGGCATGGCATCCGTCCTCATCTGCCTCCTCATCCAGCTGGAGGCTGCCAAAGGAAAACTTGTTTCTGGGTAGAGGGGAAGAGGGGTTAGCCTCCACTGGATTACCAACTGTCAGAGGGCTGCTGCAGTTGCCCCTGTTAGTCTCCACCTCAGACTCACTGGACTCTGACCCACTGGTGGTGGAGCAGTCATTCATGTGAACGGGCCCCACGTGCGTGACACCACCCTGCCCTAAGCGCTTCAGCCCCGGACTGGACCTGGGCCTGCCCGCTACGGAGAGGCCATTGGCCACCATGCGACGCTCAAGAGCCGCCATACGTTCAGCCCGAGACAGGACAGGACGTGATTCACGCCCCAGGGAGGACGCTCCCTGGTTTGGGTCTGTCTCAGAGTGGTGACGCACTTTGTGGAGCTTTTGTAAACGAGGAGAGCGGCTCGGGACGGGGGAGTATCTGCCCTCCTCGTAGCTAGGGGGAGCAGAGCTGTAGCCGTTCTGCTCAGCATAACTGAGGGAGCTTGATTGATGATTGTCCATGGCAGGAGTGGTGATGCCACTCCTTGAACCCATATGTGGGGCTGTGAGAGGGCTGCTGCTATGCCTCTCTCTATTATGGGCACTGAGGTCCACCATGCTATGGATAGGACTCTGGTCAACCGTTTGGTATGACTGCTTTGGAGGCTCGTCTAACTCACGGCTCATGTTGAACAACTGCCTGGAAGAAGACGGGGATTCCCTATGCCGCATCCTACCAAGAAAGTGCTCGTGCTGGGCCTGCTGGGCCTGCGAAGCCCCGTTAATGCTCCCAGAGCCAGACCCACGGCGGAACATGGGCTGCTCCCTGTAAGTGTGATTCAGCGTTATAGCCTGGTTATATTCACTATCTATATCACTGCAGTCAACGAAGGGCATGGAAGAGCTGCTGCCTTTAGCAGCTCGAGATGCTGGACCTGTACTCAGATGTTCTGGGTGGGTCTGTCGTGTTGAGCCTCTTCTCTCCTCAGTCCTGGACACAGACCCTGTTCTCTCCTCATGGCCGTTTCTCTGGTGAGATGGGCTCGCCCTCGTTGTCCTCGAGGTCGAAGGGTCTTCTGCGCTCACCAACACCGACTCCTTCCAATGACGCCTAGAAGGAGAGTCTACTCTGTCCCCTGGAGCACCAATCTGACAGAGAGAGAGACAGGAGGAGAATTAAAACATTTCAAGAGTCCATTTTATTAAAGCTGGTGTAGGCAGTTTTATTTTGGCATCACTGATCAGAAACCCTATAATAACCTGTGAGCATGGACTGAGAGTAAACTAAACCTCTGCACCTCCTCTTGACTCTGTTTTCAGGCTTTATAAAGGTTAGATTGTGATGGAAGACTTTGGCCAATAACAGGTCATTTCAGAAACAGGGCTTGACATCATCAAACTTTCTTTTGCTGCCATTACACAGGTTAGACCTGTCGCTGCTGCTGGCCGCCAGCCCACTGTGACACCCAGTGCTGAGGGGTTTGCACTGGCCAAATTTGAGCCACAGCAGCAGCCGCCTTCAAGTCCATCTCCCAAGCCTCTGCCCGCTCTCCCCCTGGGGAAGCAGCCCACAGCTACAGGGAGGGAGACTGTGGGGTCGCTAGCTAGCAAATTCTTGTCTTATCTGTGGTCTGATAAACAGATAGAGAGAGCAGGGCAGAGAGGTGAGAGCTGCAGGAGGAGGGTGTATTTTCAAATTCTGCCATTTTTTTTGCCCTTTCCAGATTTCTGCCTACCTCGCCCAGCTTTAATGACTATGTTTAATTTGATTATTAATACTAATCTTGTACTGAGTTTGTGACCACCTGGAGGGCCGAGTGATTAGCTCTACTAGCTTGCACAGACGATCCACATGTACAAGCATATGTACAAGGGGGTGGCAGAACACACATTCCTGCTGTCAGTTTTACTGATCGACATTTAGTGGTGGTTATGTGCCAATAAATTTAGCAACAGTCCAGCAAAAGATGGGGATGAAGCAGAAAAAGGAAACTCCTTGCCGATGTTAATATGGATAAAACTAGACCTGTAATAAGTAGGTTTATTGGGTTGAAGTACCAAAGGTGCAGCGACCAGAGGTATAAGACCATCTCTGAAAAGGGTTTTAACAGGTGGTTTAACACCCATTTGTTTGCCTTGGCAGGCTCAGGCACTGTCCTGGAATGCACACTGATCTAGCTTTGGACTACAAGGGCCATGAAGCCTAAATCTGCATTAAAACATTTCTTAATAGATATTTTTTTTCCATCTCATTCACTTCTGAAATAGCTAAATTGTACATAATTCTTATGCTGCAGTTTTTTAAAAATATTTCTATTATAATATGTTCTTGACTTTTCTGTTATTTTTATTTCTTCTTAATATGTTTATTATACGCACCAAGGCAAGTTCCTTGTAAGTGAAAACCTACTTGGTAACAAACCTTATTCTGATTCTGAGTGTCCCCTAGTTTGGTCCTCTAATTTAAAATTTAAACCTATTGTTCAGTTTGAGATTGTACACCGACTCCACCGGTCCAGAGCTCCGTTGGCTAAGATTAGCAGTGATATTGATCCCACGTGCGACAGGTGTAAACATTCTACGGCCACTCTGTGTCACAAGTTCTGGTCATGTCCGAAACCAATTCATTTCTGGGATTTCATATTTAAAACTTTTTCAACAATATTTGGACAGCTGGTTGCCCCATCCGTATTCATGGCAATGTTCGGAGTAACTCCTCTAGATGTTAACTTTAGTAGAGCCCAAGCAGACATTATCTCTTTTTGCTCACTTCTAACCACTACAGTACTCACCTCCAACATATGGACACTGGATCAAGGATGTTATGTATCATTTACAATTTGAGAAAACCCATTGTTTTATCAAAGAATCAACTGCTCGCTCATTTGCCACCTGGCAACCATTTTTAACTTTTGTGGCAAATATAGAGGCTGCAAAATTGTAATGAAACATGCTATACTCCCCAACTTGTGTCGCACAAGTTGATTAATTTGTTGTTATTTTCCGTCTTTTTTCTTCTTCTGTATTGGATTTTCTTTGACTGGTCTGGCTTTCTCTGTTTGCTCTTGTGTCGACGGGTGGGTGCGGTGGTCTTTTTGTCCTTTCTGGTTCTGTGTTTGTTTATTAACTCTACTGAATTGCCAATAAAAATACCTTGTTTAAGAAAAAAATTGAAACCTTAACGGCAAAATGTAAAACAGGGCGGCTGTGGCTCAGGAAGTGAAAGGGTGGTGGTTTAATTCCTGGCCCTTGCAGTTTATATGTTGAAGTTGGTCGTGCTCCAGCGCTATGTTGGACAAGACACTGAACCCCAATTTGAAGCCAAAAAATGAATAAAGGAAGTGACAAAATGTTATGTTCAGGATGTGACTATAAAAATGCCTGGGGATGTACTGAGTGTAATATACTGAGAGATATTTAAAAAAAAACAACTTTCTATGCAAAGTCACTGTAAGACAACAAGACAGGGTACCAATGAGGCTTTCTTTGTGTAAATGGAATATGTAATAATCATAATAAGATTCATCAGGTGACATGCAGATAACTTTCTACTGTCAATGCACTGAAAAACTGTGACACTCACTTCTGTTGGCACTTCATGGCGGCTTGGAGAAGGCAACGGCGACAGGCGGATATTGTGTTGGACCCGACTGTTGTGTTGGACTCGACTGTGTTTCCTGGCAGACAGGATGTTGAAGGTCAGTGTTATACACTCTGAGCACTGTCGCCTAGACCTAATGTATCAAAAATGTCTGCAGCCTTTACCTTTCAAACGGGATCTTTTTAAACTCAGACTCCTTCACATAATCAATCACCTGCTTCTGTGTGCGCCCGCTGCAGAGACAAGTACAGGAGAGATGATAATGAGCTATTCTGGGAGAGCCGTTGTAGACTATTAAGTGATGGTGAGATGCTGCTGTGTGACTGCAGTCCTGAGAGACAAAGAGCTTTATGATGCAACTCACCTGAACCTAAAGGAGGAGCCTCGTGTGAAAAGCACCGGCTTAGGCTTGGGCTTAGGTTCCTCAAAGAGGCGGAAGAAGGCGTGGTATTCCACACAGATCTTCCAGAATATTTTACAGCAGTCCCTGCTGCCCATCAGAAACTCCAGAGTGTCCTGATATGAACTCTGGGGGACATAAAAACACAGCTTACACAGCCGAAAGCTGATGGATTTTGTATTCTACACAGTGAGATTCAGGGACGTGACTTACATTTAGATCTGGCCTCAGCTTGATGAGGAAACGTTTCCTCTTGAAGCTCAGTTTACGCACTTTAGACCAGTTGAAGGCGTTAATCTTTGTGTGTCCCTGCAGGGATGAAAAACAACCGTTTTACTTCACGCTTTAAAAAAACATAGAACATTTTTACCACCAAAAGACCTACTGTTTTCATAATCACATCATGCAGACGACTAATTACATCACACCACCACATGTTAATCTACAAACTTGTGCGGCTGACCTGAAAGACCAGGACACCGGTGTGAGCCACAGCCAGGCTTAGCCTCGTGCCCTCACGATCCTTGGCAGGGTGGAGGCGAATCCCATACATCTCCAACCTGCGTGCCACTTCAAGTAAGTGATAGTCTGATTCTGCTGGTGTTTGACCTCTAGTAACACAAAACACAACAGTAACACGTTAACCCTTTGAACTCTGCAACAGAAATCATCTGCCTGTGGCTACATTGGTATTTTTGCTTATTGTGATGTCATTTTTTGGAGCATCTTCAAATACTTCATGTTTCTAAACATATTTCTATTTCCTCAGTTTAAAGGGTATTTAAGTCAATAAATAATAATAAATGAAATTGTGTCATAAATTACAGAAAAAAATACAGAACTTAGACATGCTTTTTCATCAAATTTTACAAAATAAACACACAAAACAAACTGATCCAAAAGATTTCTAAACGTAGAAACACGAACAAAATATTTCCAAAACACACCATAAGTCATTTGAATTATGTACGTTTTTAGTTTTTCAGAAACGCTAATTTTTATAAACCGAGTGCAAAGGCGTTTTGAAGATTCATCCTATTCCTTTGACGTCACCACGTTTTTGCACCACATGTAAGGTAGCATAATGACACCATCACAAGTGTGCAACATGATGACACAGAGGACCTTTCTGCTTCAGCAAGAATGAATACTCTAGCTACTGAAAGTAATGATCTCCTGCAGCCATTATGAGGAAATACCAGCACCACTGCGCATTGTCACCATGTTTGCACCACATGCAAGGTAATGTAATGACATGTAATGACTTGATGACGTGGAAGACAGAAGCCTTAGCTTTCAGTTGTGAAAAGCATGAATGTTCTGGTAATTATGGTTCTTATTTTATATTGGTTGAAACAGGATCATTTAAACAACCATCTCCAGCGGTCGTCCTTGGGATGTCTTTGTCTTATTCTTTTAGAGAATAAGGCTGGCGATATTCTATATTTCGCTTACTGTCGACTACAGACTGGGCAAGACTAGGAGATTTTTCATATCTTAACAAATAAAAATGTGAGAGACTGGTGGATCACGGGCCTTTTTACATAAAATTCACAAAGTAAACAGGAAATAAATATGGATAAAGTCATGGAGATGGCATGAACATGGACGCTACATGTTACATCGCAAGCTGGAGGTGAGTAAATTCTGGGTTGAACCCCAATATTGAATGAGGGACCACTGACAACAGAATATCGGACTGTTAATATTGAAAATGCTGAATATTTGTGACCAGAATGGACTTCCTAGCAGATTGGGGGATGTAAGAAAAACACCAGGGATGCAGAATAATATCAGCACATCATCTGCATCTTGGTTTTAAAATGAACTATCAGAACCAGTCAACATGATTTTCCTTGTTTTGCACGGTGAATGAACATCACATATATTGAATCTCATGTCTCCACCAGCTGATGGGCCATCATGTTAAGTATGCATGCATAATATGGTGTTAATTCCACATCATAAGAGACTTCATGATCACTAAAATTAGATAGGGAGAAGTGGATATATCGATATCGGTATCAGTTATTGTTAAAATGAGTTGTTACATATCGGCATATCAGATGTTAGCAAATAATCCAATATCGTGCATCCCTAAAAAAAACACTCTGAGCATACCTTAAACCACAGGAAAATCTGGCAAGATGATCTTTAAAACCATTAAAAAAAATCAGGGCTTTGCTGACGATCGTCGGAAGAGGGGAACTTGGCCCAAAATTGTCTTGATTCTTGTGTGTACCCAAAACAAACAAAGAATTCATGCAACTAACATGAGTTGTTTGTGTGGCTACGGCCTGATAGAACGTATCCATCTGTGTTGTACATCGTCATTGTTGTCCAAGAACTACTAATTGCTGCACTGGGTGACATATTTCATCATGACAATGAATGTGGACACTGTAGTTTATTTGCGTTAATCCTTTATACATTGTCCTGCTGCTGTAAATACTCCACTGGGCACCAACTGTGTATTAATCCATAGCTAAAAATAGTCCTCAACAAATACACTTTAATTACGTGTCTGTCACAATCACTATAAACCACAGTGCCCGGATCTTTTAGGACATCACTAAGCCTTTAAAAAAAAGAAAAGAAACTATATATTTTTGATGTGTTTTGAAAGATTTAGAATAATGGGGCTTCTGGGGCTGAGAGCCACAGAAAGAGCAGGGAAGTGAGGAAGTATTGAGTGATAAACTGGCTCATTATCAGTTTTGGTGTTCTCTGTAGATTTGTTGACATTAAGAAAAATATACAGAATAACAGTGACTTTATCCTTAAATCTATATACTGGTGTTGCACAAAAGTGTGTTTTAAAAAAGGAGACTAAAGTAGGGAGGGTGAATTAAGACACAGCAAAATGAAAAAGACTTACTTCCAGGTTTTAACACTTTGACTTAAAGTGCAAACTGTGGCATTCATTATCCTTTCAGCACATTTTTTAAACAAATAAATTAAATCCTGGCTTATCGTCGCTCTGTGTGTCTCACTAATTGAGGTGAAAAGACCAAGTCTGAGTAGATCCAGGTTTCTAATGTTTATCGGAGTTTTTCGGAGCAGTGGTGGGAGGCAGGGGGAGGGGCTGCAAACAGTAACTAACTTTCCTAATTCTTATCAGTGGATAAGCCTTCCTGTTTCCTGTGTGTGGTGCCTAATAAGCGATTTAACTTGGCACGGCACCCAGCCAAAAGAGCCACAGTTACAGTTATCAACTAAAAAACGCCTTAGCCTTAGCAGTCAAATCTAATGGAGATTCTTTCATGTTGCGGACGCCCACTGTGTGTCCATGGAGGTGAGACAAGGCTTGGCAAAGCTCTGATTCAAATATGTGCGCTGATGAGAACATTTTGAGGGAGAATGGCAGGAGGAGATCTGGAATGTTTCCAGTAATATACTCACAGCAGCACACCAAGGCTGATTCCTCACTTCACCTCACACAAACTCCTGCATTAGACATCTGAGATTAGACTCAAAATCTGTGTTTTTAACCTACTAACCCAGCTCACAACTGCTGTATGAGTCATTTGGTGAGTTGGAGGAAGATTTCAGTCCTTTTTTGGGAGCACTGCAGCCTTTTGTTGATAGAGAAGTGGAGAAAAAGTATCCAGCTCTGGCCAGAGGCTCAGCTTACAATGACTGGCTTTGCTAAGTTGGTGTATCATAAAAACCTGCACGGAGCACTCCTGAGAAAGAACCCATTCATTCAATGATTTCCTGAATGTGTCACCTGTATAATAAAACCTGCCTGCAGGACACGCACAAGCTCTGAAACAACTGATCCTGTTCATGGGTGAAGGGAGTAAATGTTGCTCAGTGACCTTCTGAACGCAGTAAAAAGAAACCATGACTTGGATCAAAGAAATGCCGTATTTTAAAACGTGTGCTCACCACATAATACTCCAGTTCCATAAACTCACCTATTTTTTGAGTGAAACTCCATGATTTTGTCAATCAGGGGCATCTGATCTGGGATGTAGTTGTTGTTGAGGAGATGTGACCGGCACTGGCTCTCCTCAAAGTCCCCAATCTCAGCTGAAAAGTTAGGAATAAGAAGGGAAAAAGTTCATGAATGAAGAAAGGTGACAAAGTAAAGGGAGAAAAAAAAACATTAAACATCTTAGTAAGCCTCCAGAATAGCTTCAAGGGATAATTCGGATCTTTTGAAGTGGGGTTGTATGAGGTTATTATCAGTCAGTGTATTACATATACCCTTTTCCCTCCAAAATTAGCACATGTATGCAGGTTTTCAAAGGTGGGAAATCTTGTTAAAAATAGGTGATAGACTGCTTTTCCTTTGCTAGTAGACCAGAGCTGAGGACACAGCTGTGTTGCAGTTTGTCTTTCAGATATTTTTTTTCTGTTACTGGCATGTCACATTCAACGTCACGGACAGGCCGGAAAACAGGTTAGTAAACAGTAGAAAGCAGCATGGAGGCCAGGAAAAATGTTACAGTGGCTACTTTTTTTATATCTCTTACTTATTTAGTCTTTCTTTGACTTTGACCTGGGAGTATATGCCAACTGTAACCTTACCCATTGAATACAAAAGCCAAATGTTAGTGGGTGTTTCTGGGTTGTTTGCTCAGTGTTTCACTGCTGTGTATGGGGACAGCAGTAAAACATATTTTAGCCACCTAAAGAAAATAAAACTCTTTAAGTGTACACTACATTGAGAGTATTTTTACTCCTCTACTTTGCTGTCAGACAGCACTTTACGATGGGTATGCCATTAACGGCTTCAGTTCTCCATCTATGCTCTCGTCAAAGCCACAAAACTCCATTAAGAAAAAGAGTAATTTAAGCTTGCTGTATACAGGAACTGCTGGTCTACCACTGCTTCGATCCCTTAACTTGTTTATCATGTGACTTTGGTGAATCCAAACTATCCCTTTAAAACACCGAAGTCACACAATAACACAAACTAAGAAACTGATCAAGATAGTGGTAGACCAACAGCTCCTGCGTTCAACGATGCTAAATTACTGTTATTCTCAATGGAGTCTGGCTTTGAGGAGTGCAACTAGGGGTGCACTGATCCGATATCTGGATCGAATATCGGCCCCGATATCATCAAAATAGATGGATTGGGTATCAGAAAATGCAACCTCTACCTGAGGCAATCCTTTCCCGTCAAATCTATTGCGACGCGAGCTTCGTCATACCTCATGGAACGAAGGAGAGAATCTGCTGTGTGGAGGTATTTCAAGAAACAACTGTGTAGTCATCAATGCCTGATGCCTCTAGTCTTTTCTGTTCTACATGTAAAAGGTATATAGCTTTTTAGGTCAACCATGGTATCAGATCGGTATCGGGTATCGGCTGATACTCAAAGCCACAGCATCGGGATCGGTATCGGCTGATACTCAAAGCCACAGCATCGGGATCGGTATGGGCTGATACTCAAAGCCACAGCATCGGGATCGGTATCGGCTGATACTCAAAGCCACAGCATCAGGATCGGTATTGAAACTGAAAAGGCTGGATCGGTGCATCATCTCTAAGAGCAACATAACGGCTTCAGTTCGTCAACAGAACAGGCTGTCTGCGGTTGTGCTGTCATGATATGAGAACTTCTAACTTTGATACGATCCCGTAAAAAAATATCGATATTCAATACCATTTTCCATACCACAAGGACTAACTGACAATAAGGGCATAAAATTTGTCACTGTATGCAAATGGAGCAAATGAGACAAATGACGAGGAGACGCACTATGGGTGAGCAAGAGGACGCCGAGCAATGGGGAGCTAGTAAGTAGCATAGATTGTATTGATACTGAGGAAAATCAGTTTTTAAACCTTGTCAAGTATTATGTATCAATAAATCTGTATCCATTTAGGTGGCTAAAATATGTTCTGTAGCAGCACATTGCTTAGCTTCCATGTCAGTACTTCTGCTTGCTTATCCAAACTGGGGGCATGCCCAACCACCATCTACTGTATGATATACACTGACATGAGTGACGATAAGCCAGGATCCTACACTATGGATGAGTACCTCATACAACCTTACTTCTAAAGATCCGAACTATCCCTTTAAATTGTCCTTGGCACCGATTCTCCAAGTCTCTGAACTCTACTTCTCCAAAAGATACTTCCTTGTGTAATACTCATGATACTATTTCTACTGTACATACTGAACCAAAGTTTAACTGATCTCCATCATCATGTGTGATGTTTTTGATCCCTTTCAGGTAACGGACTGTGGCTCAGAAATGTCAGGTTATGAAAATGCTCAGCTATGAGGTTATACTAAAGCAGTCATACAAGATTATGTTCAGGCATCTGAGTGAAAGGTATCCATGGCAACACACAGATAATCAATTTGCAATGGTGCGCACTGTGCTATATGACAATGTTTGATGATAAGCTCTGTGTGTGTGTGGGGGGGGGGTCTCTTGAGCTAAATGAGGAAACAGCCATGATGAACTTACACTGGATAATGTAGGAGACCATCAACGCTGCACTGGTGTCGTTGCAGGTCAGACGTCCACAGGAAACATCCTGTTTGATCTGGAGAGCAAACAGGTACCTGGAAACAAACACAAAGAGTGTTCACACATTGAGCAGAGTAGATGTGGTTGTGGTATCAACAGGGTGTCTACGGATATCAGACACTTAAAATGAAATGCTTTCAAGACCTTTTTAAGATAACTCTAACCAAATGTATGACTGATTTTCCGAGAAATCATCTTTTTCTTATTCATACATCCCAGGTAAGCATAAAGGTACAGAGTATACCATGCAGAAGTGGGTTTTGTGAAGGACAATGGTTATTAGAGTGAGTTAGGTTAATCTACATTTTGCCAACGTGTAAGTGCAAGTGTAAAGTAAAAAGAGAGACGTTAGGTTCAGTTGTATGTTTAAAGATTTGAAGCATCAGAAATGTCTGACTTTCACACAGAAGAGCTTGACTCATTCTGACAAAAAGAAATTAAAAGATGGATAAATTAAATTGGGTCTGACTGGTAAAAAAATTCCCACACCCTTACATCTATGAAGTGTTTCTGTTTGGTTTAAATACAATTAGATAAAAATGTTTGTGGCAAATAGGACCTCACACATTAAATCTAAGACTATATAATGACTTTTGAGGCCTAATATTTACAGGGTTCCCACACATTTTTACTAATTAATTTTCAAAACTTTTCCATGACTTTTCCTTTATATTTTACGCCATTTCCATGACTTGATAGAAGTAACACTGGGCCTATAAAGGAATCATTGTGTGCATTAAAGAGGCTCTTACTTTAGTGTGCTAAAAAAAGCATTGCAGTGAAAACATAGCATGAAATATGGATTGAAATGCCTTTGTGTCTGCACATACAGTACAGACAAAGTGGTAACGTTATCTGTCCTGGCAACGGCAGGCGTGAAATATGTACGGACACTGGTTGTCTGTTGAGTTGCCTTTTGGTTGTCTTGATGCTTTTTTCTTTTAACAAGGCTGACCAAAACCAGTCTGTGACACCAAGGGTCAGCATGCCCTGGTGCCTGCCCCTGCCTGCCGCCCATCACACAACGCAGCCGGCCTCAATGCCGGTCCCATACAGTGGCGACCTCATTAATTTCATTAATTCGGGCTAAGCTCGACTGGGCCCCATGGTCTAAGGCCTGGCCACCAGACACTCATGGGCGAGCTCCCTTACCAACCCTCACCTATAGTAATGAGCTATGGGTAATGACCGAAAGAATAAGGTTGAGGATACAAGTGGCCAAAACGAGTTTCCTCTGATGGGTGGCTGGACTCAGCCTTAGAGAAATGGTAAGGAGCTCGGACATCCAGAGGGAGCTCAGAGTAGAGCCGCTGCCCCTTCATGTCGAAAGGGGTCGGTTGAGGTGGTTCATGCATCTAATCAGGATACCTCCTGGGCACCTCCCGTTGGAGGTGTTCCAGGCACATCCCACAGGTAGGAGGCCTCGGGGAAGACCCAGAACATGCTGGAGGGATTACATATCTCGTCTGGCCTGGGAACGCCTTGGGGTCCCCCAGGAGGAGCTGGAAACGTTGCTGGGGAGAGGGACGTCTGGGGTGCTTTGCTTGGCCTGCTGCCCCTGCAACTCAACTTCGGATAAGCAGAACGGATGGACTAGAGCGGCTGACCAAAGCCACTTCCCCCATTGTATACCAACATAAAATACCTTGGTTAGGGTCTTCCTCTCTCTTGCGCTATGTATTATACATGTCATTCGAAAGCCATACATTATTAAATTTGAACTTCTCATGCATTTGCAGGTAAGCAAACTGCTGGCGCTTGCTAATTTTAATTGCTCATTAGACATTTCCTGTCACCAATTGGCTGCATACACCAATCATGTGAAACTAGAGACGTTACAACAGTCACTCAGTGCAGCACTAGATTATAAATTAGAAATACAAGAAACAGATTTTGCGTAATGTTGGACATGTTTTGGAATTTTTACGAACATATTTTAAACAATAGCTGAAGCAAAGTACATGTAGAAATTGTTTTTCCTAATATTATAACCTTTCAAGGAATTTTATGACTGTGGGAACCTTGAATTTATCAAATCAAATTCAAGACTTATTTTTGTAATTTTGCCTTGATATGATATGACAGCTTTAGTGTGAAAGAGGGAGAAAGAGGGGATGACATGCAGAAAAGGACCATCAAACCCGCAGTTGCTGTGGCAAAGACATCGCCTTTGTGCATGGGACGTCCGCCCTACCAGGTGAGCCACTGAGCACCCAGACAATTTCAGACTTTTAAAGGACCTGCAGACACCCTGTTTCAGCGCCAGAGCACGATCAAATGAAACTCGATTAGAAACACCATGTACTGAATTCAAGCAGGGCGTCCAAGGGAGCCGCTGTAACTAAATTTCTGATTACATATAATGTACCCTGGCTCTTTCAATTTCACACAAGACTTTCAAAAGAAGTTGGCACAGGTGCACATTTTGGATTCAGTAATTAATAAGTTGAGTGAAGTCATTTATGGAAGATTTACTGACTGTCTTGTGTTACAGCGCTGCTTCTCTTGGATGAAAGCCAGAGCAGGAATATAGTCTTATAAAAGGTATAGTAATAATTTTAAATAACGAAAATTAAGAAATAATTTAAAACACAGATGAATGGACCAGTGCGCATCCAAAAGTCAGAGGTCCATGGATAAGAAGTGTTGCTAGCTTTATCAAAGGATCTGATGAAACTGTGATGCCAAATGCATAGTGCTGCCACCTGACCTCATGATGGAGGAGGTCCCTCTTTGGCAGGAAAACCACATAAAGTACACTCTTTAGTAAAGGTGAGGTCTCAACCAAGCCTAACAGTACACCCATAGGAGTGTCAGT
Organism: Epinephelus moara; assembly: GCF_006386435.1. NCBI lineage: Eukaryota > Metazoa > Chordata > Actinopteri > Perciformes > Serranidae > Epinephelus > Epinephelus moara. Next base: position 20,899,434 of record NC_065512.1, on the reverse strand, counting down.
GGGACATTTACTTTCTGTACGCCTATTATTTATCCCCTCTGACCGTGAAAATATGCAAGTCATGAGCCCGCTCCACAGAGGCGAGGAAACAGAAACCAGAAAATCATTAGCTCCACGCTAATCTCCAGAAGGCTAAATCAGAAACATGGCAGCCATGACACAAGTGCAAAGCTGAGGAGGGAATAAATCTTCTGGGGACCGGAGCACATGTTTCATTTATGCTTCTACAATCGCGTTCAGTCACAGCTGAAGTCGTTTACATTGACAGAATGTAAATAAATGCACATTTTGGTGCCAACTGGAAGACATGCCTGACAGAGAGATAAAAGGAGCTCAATAATGTGGAGAGGAGCTCACCTGGTTAGCTCCTCCAGGAGCTGGGCGTGATCCGGAGGGAAGAACTTCACAGCAAACCTCAGGATTGTGTGCTTCGGTCCTGTGTGGGATAGACGAGTTTTGTCATAACTCACTCAGTTGTCAGTTTATTAAGTACAGCTGAATGCAGTCGTCCTCGAAAATACCCACAAATCTGAATCAACACAGATCCGACAGCTATTTTTAAGACAAAACTGAGACGTTCATGGAAAAAGATGCCTTGAAAAAACACGTAAACTATTTCGAAACACTTACGTCTAAGCTGCTTGATGATGGGCTTGATGTGATCTAACCAAACCTGTTGAAAACACAGAAGAAGAAACATCACTAAAGTAGCCAGTTATAAGCAATAATAACTCTGAGATGTACAAGAAGATGCTTCATCTAGATTTCATTTCCATCCTCACTCACCATCATCTTCTGTTGGTTCTGAAACTCCAAGCCAAAGTAGTCGCCCTCGATGAGGTTCATGTGGGAGCACACCAGGTCGAACAGCATCTTGCCTGAGGCTTTTTGCTGTGAACAGGAGGAAATGAAATTCTGGTTAAAATAACACTCGTCTGTAAAGCAACCAGGGCTGAATGAATGAATCACGATATAAATATATGGTCCAGCCCTAATCGAGGCAGAATATTTCTATTGAAAATGTAGCAAATTTTGGAAATTGCATAGTGTAGTATTAGTGTAGCCTAATCTTTATCGGCAACTGTCCAGAAAAAACGGGTTTAAACAGAATGAGGAGACATGGAAAAAAAACAAGAATGAATATTTATTCAGAATTCAAATGTAAAGGTTATGAATCAGGCGTTGAAGCATTGTACTATTCGGTATAGCCATAAATACAACCATTTCCACTTTTTGTCTGAACTTTTGATCAGCAAATCAACGCAAGTGACATCGATATACTTTTTTAACCCTTTGAAACCTGGAGCGACATCATGTTTCTTTTGCTGCATTCAGACACCTTTCGTCTTTAAACCTTTAAATCCTGAGCAAATTGGAGTGATTTCTTTCAAAAGCATGGGGAAAAAAGGCAGTGAGCAACTTGGTGAGAAATGTCCCACAGATTGCGGAACAAAAAAAAAATAGACTGATAAAATTATTTAAAAAACAAAAACCAGGAAAAAAAAGGAAAAAGCTAGAGAAAACTATATTCGTAATTATTATTATTACATTTTAAAACTGTGTCACAGAATTATTTTAATTTTTAAGCACTCTTTTCAGGTCATTTGCTTGTTTGTTTCTTTTTCTTATTTCTAACTATTTTTTTGTTTTAATTTTCTCTTTTTACTAACTTCTCCCTAATTTCTTTGGTCATTTATTTTTTCATTGCTTCACTGTCTTCTTCCCATGTTTTTAAAAGACATCAAGCCAATTTGTTCTGGTTTGAAAGGGTTAAATGAAGGATAACCAAATTCAGGAAACTCAGATGATGAGTGCTGACACAAAAAAGCACTGAGAAACAAACTGTATTGTAGACCTCTCAAACCTTGTGGAAGTTAATGTCACAAAAACAGATACAACTGTCTGCATTCCTCTGTTACCCTCCCTCCTTCCACCCTGGCATTCAATAGCACAGTGGGCCACCAAAAGCTGCTGCAGCTGGAGGGGGCTGGACCCGTCTTTGATCTGTGTTTTCAGTGTCACTGCTGTCACTGACGATGGACCAGCAGCCTTTGAGGCTGACACAGTCTCAGGATGGGATAAAGAATCCGACCCTGACCACATCTGTCCTCACTTACCCCACATACAGTACATATAAACACTTTGAAGACCGACTTAACTGCCCACTTTCTGACAAATACTTGCAATGTGACAACACCAAAACCTCAAAAAGCCACCGCAACTCTGGGGCGAGAATGTTCCCATGGAAGGTCAAATAAATGTCAGGGATTTCCACTGAAACAACCCTTCTGTTAAAGACGCCCCAAGGAGACACAGAGCTCTGTCAGGCACACAACAGGAGTATTTCTGCATGGCTGCTTCCTCGTGACTGGTCTGCACCAGTGCTGAGCGTATCACAGCTACAGAATGTGTGTTTATAGTAGCCGTTCCCCACGGCTTGGATAATGATCCAGAGTTACGTTTCAAGGAGTTTCTCCCCTACTTTTGCAATAAAGGACAGCGAGTTGCTAAGACACAAGCAACAAGAATTCTCTTCATACAGCTGAACTGTGTCGACATCCTCTTTTCATCTGACAATAAAGGCGTTTGCCTGCCTGTAAATCTATGTAGTGTTTCAAAGGCAAAGAATGACACTGTCTGTGTTCCTATTAATGCTTAGAGAATAAAAACTTAATCTCTACCAGCTTAGTGCGAGGGTTTACACTTCCACAACTGAATCCATAATCTTCCCCAAACAAGCCGCCCACCCTCACCGCTCCTCCTCGAGCCTGTCCTTCCTGTGTGTAGCACCACTATCTCTCTCCAGGCTGCCTCATGCAGTGCAGAGGGCATCCCACCACTGAGGACCAGCTGTTTCCATATGGCGAAGGCGCTGATGAGGGAGGCCACAAGGAGGCTGGAGGGAAAGAGGCCATCAGCCAAAACACACTCCTTCCCATACACACGCGAACTGCCTCCTAATAGAGCAGACGAAACAGCCTCTGTATGAATTCTGTGTCTCATGTTTTCTGCAACGATTTCGACAAATGTGCTCCGTAGAGGCCGCAGGAATGGGAACAGCAGAGGAGCTGAATACAGTGAGGGCTGAAGAGTGTTTCCGTCTCTCTCGGGCACTCTCATATCCAGCCTTATATAAATCTGCTGTCAGTGTAAAATGACCACGAGCCGAGCAGAGATGGGTAAGGCACAGGCTGATTAGAGCCAGCCAGTGCTTGATTAAATGCAGCTGTTGCAGAGCGGAGTTATGGCGCTGCCATTTGACACTGCAGCAGCCCACACAATAAGAGCGCTGTCGTTAATGAAGCATAAGTCGCAGAGATTGACTGCCGTCATGACGCAGGCACTCAGAGGACACTGTAACAGTCCTCCCTCTCTGGAGTCTGGCTGCAACACTGACTATGTTAAAGACAATATTCTGAATTTGATACGTATCATGTAAGCAGCATGTTCCATTTGGATATTCTGAATTAGACCTCTTACCGAACGTAACATTTTTGACCAATGGTGCATTCCATTTGCGTTCAGAAATGGGAATTTTCGAGTTCCCAGATGGACATTTCAACCAGAACACACCCTGAAGTCAGATTCCCAGCCTGGCAAGCTGGGAAAACCTCACCAACCCTGACCTCAAAATCCCAGATGGATGCTACGTTCATCAACAGCAGTGAAATTTTTAGTAACATACTGTTTGTTGGAGCCATATGCTTGATTTGTGTTAAATGTTTTATCCTGCCACGCCACTAGGTGGCTTATGTCACTGGCTGAGGCGGGCCATGGTATTGAAGTTCATGCCAGTAAGCACAGGTGTTGCTGATGTTAGGGCGCAAACAGTTTTCGACGGTGAGTTAAATCTATATGGCTGTGTTTATTGGAAGTTTGTGTCGAAACTTGTTGGAAGTCATGCGGACCTTACGGACACTGGTGAGAAAATAAAAGTATGATGATACACAGCACTGGTAAAGATTGGGAGTAGTTTTCTGAGTACACGTCCAACCAATTCAGTCAATTAGCAACCATTAGCGGCTAACACATAGGGCTAGTCACTACACTGTTTATTAGCACTTCTGTTTTATCTTTGTGCCTCATTAAATCAGTCATACACAACATCAACTTCTATCTCTGGACATGTTGCTACAGTGTTTGTATGCGTAAAATTCAGTGTAATGTCTTGTGATCAACTGGAATTGCTAACAATGGCCAACCCGGCTAGAATATCTTGTATTACCAACTTGCACCGGAATGCGATCAACTCAGTGTGACATCATTCCAAGCTCCGATTTCCAACTTCCAAGTCCTATAATAATAACACAATACTAGTATGATTCGGGATGTAGGAGCATTCTTTGGACATGTATACAGTGTAGTGTGAGAACCAACTATCCAACAGTCTGCAAGGCTGTGGGGTAGAGATGCATGCCCAAAAGAAAAGCCCGCATTTCTGGTCAAAAGAAGAAACACACCTACTTTTAAACCTTATGAAAGACTTGGATATCAACAGGTTTTTGGATAAGCGCAAATATCCCTGCATGGACCTTTTCAAGAAGGTGGCTGAAGGAATGATAGAGAGAGGCTATGTTCAAACAGTCAAACAAGTCCACTACTGGTGGAAAACTTAAAAAAAATAGTAGTTCCAACCATTCTACTTTTCCATATCTTGACGTGATAAATAATATGTTGGGGCACGTTAATCAGAATATGCATGGCTGCATGTAAACAAGAATACAAGTGGAATATTCCTTTTCATTAGCCATGTAAACAGCTTAGTAAGCGATGTAACGAGGAGACGTGACATGAGAGCAACATCTTAGCCAACTGAACCCAAAGGTGCACGAAAGTATGTGGACAGTGGTGTATATAGTGATCATTTCACCCCTAATACATGATCCATGGGCCTTTTGTCACAGACGACATTTTGACCTGTCACAGTAGGGAAAGCAGAGGTGCTACGAACATCAACAATAGCTCTGTTCTATTCAAGCATCCCAGTAAGTCATGACAGTGAGCCAGCATGAACAACATTTACACCTGTGATTTTCCTACAGTGACATGTCAAAGTGTCTCCAGTGAAGAAGGTCTAGTCACTGTTTATTATAGCAGCATCTTGGCAGTTATCTGTGTAGCCACAGTGTCTGGTCAGGTTGCCTTCACTGAACTGCTAGCACATTAGAAATCACACAATAGCACACTTTATTGATAGCTGGTAATGGCTGCCAAATGTAACTGCCAAATGTTGTCAAACACAATACAGAAGGTCTGCAGCCAGTGTGGCAGATGTGTGAGGCACGGCTTTGAGAAAAATGCTAATGTCAGCGTGCTAACAGGCTCAGAGTGACACATGCTGGTGTTTAGCAGGTATGGTGTTGTACCATGTTTCATGATTATGGTATGGCATCTACAAAGTTATTAAAATTTATCCTGTGAGTAACATTAATGAGGACTAAATTTCATGGCAATCCATCCAATAGTGGTTGCCATAGACATAAAATGATCATTTGATTTCCTTGGTTGTTCCAATTCCAGACTTGAGCTGCAATGATTAGTGCACAAATTGATTAGTCGATCTACAGATGATTAACTAGGAACTGTTTTGATCATCTAATAGTTGTTTTAGTATTTTTTTTTTTACAAAAAAAATGGTAATATTTGTTGGTTTCATGCTTCTTTAATGTGAGAATTTGATGCTCTTATTCATCATACATGATAATAAACTGAATGGCTATTGGATTGTTGGTCAGATAAAACATACCATTTGAAGACGTCACCTTGGGCTCTGGGAAGTAAGTTACACGGAGCATTTTAAATGATTTTCTGACATCTTATTCATAAAACAATTAATCAGTTAATTGAGAAAATAATGGGCAGATGCAGCTCTATTTCAGACCGACCCACCTACCAGCATTTCCATCTCTGGCTAAAAGGTGGAACTAAAACTCGCTGGTAATTTAAATTAATTTAGATAATTAAGGTGGATTATTCTGCATGAGTTGTGTGCAGTACAGAAATAGTTTTGCTGTTGTTAAACACGGCCCCCAATGACTTCAATTCATCAAGACTTTTCTCTGTTATTGGATTTTTAATTTACCCGAGGCATGCAAGTTTTTTTCATGAATTAAAACACAGGGTGAGTAACTAAAATGCAAATGGTAATTTGGGGGTTTAAGTATTCCTTGAAAGTTACTTTATGAAACGTCCATTTTTATTTATTGTAAGAGCACCTGCAGCAAGACTTCTTTTTTATTTCTCTTTCTCTTCTGGTCTCAAAATAAAACTAAAAATCACACAAAATGTTCAAATTTCCACTGACAACCACAAACGCAGACCGTGCCACACAACCTCAGACACAGAAGCTGTGACTTCTTTACCCTGACGTGCAGCTGACACATGATTTCTCATCCCTCTCCATACATGTCATTCGGCCTCTCCCCCGGCAGAAAGGTTACAGTTTTAAAGAAACATCACGCTCAGCAGCTGACATTTCTTTCATCATCCGAGATGCCAAGAAAATGTCACCTATCTCCCTTTTTTATGACCTCTATCTATAAAAGCACTAGGGCTAGTTTACACAGGAGCAGCCAATTCCAGAGTGAGGCGATGCATCCTGATTCAGCGTTCTCAGTCCCAGGCCAGGGAGGGTCTGTCTGGGTTTATTAGGTTGGAAGATAGCTCATAGGATGCTACTACTGTTTACATGTGTATGCTCGCCTCGCTACACTGACCTCCACATGCTCCGACTGACAGAGGAAGGCTAAATAAAGATGACAGCGATGTCTGCGCACATGTCCGCTTGGGTTTCCACTTCAGGGTAGACCAAATACCCCCTCCCCCACCCCCACCCCCAACTCTTGTTAGTAAGCTCCTGTCAGCAACAAAAACATAAAGGTCAGGTGTAAAGCAGCTTTGTGTTCCCTCTACTGTTCCCCTCCAGGAGTTGTTGGTATGCTCCACTTCACTTGCAATAAGCCAGGCCGGGCAGTGCTCACCAAACTCCTCCTGGGGGAGTGTGGTGGGTGGGTGGGCATGGGTGGTAAACAGACTGCCAATGCCTTTAGGCTCCAGATGCACAGAGAACAAAGGGAATGGTTGAAATTTGGGAGTCATGGTGGTTGGAGGACAATAGAGGAGAAGTTCATGATGTTTTTCTAGCCAAGTGGTCAGCCACTGTTGGACTGGATGAGTTGGATCAATTTCTGGTTTTGCTGGTCAGCCTCACACGAGCTTGAACCAATTTGATTATAAGCAAACCAGCTGAACCGCAATTTGTCATTATGACACAGTGTTGCAAATTAAGTTGCCCACATCAGCAACCTGCGCTGATGCCACCATGGCGCTAAATCCAACTTGTATTGCATTAGTCATAAGCAATATGACAATGTGACTAACATAATACAGTGTTTTCTACTAGCTCAGAATCTATGTGCGGAGGTAGCTGACGACAATGGGGGGATTTTTTCGTGTGTGTCCCCTTGAATCATTCTATTTGTCTGTGAACGCAGACGGAGCTCTCTATGAGTTCTTTTTCACCTCAACAGCAGCAGTTTGCTGAGTTTGAGTTGCGGGGTGGATAACTGATCAGTCGATCCGATCAGAGCTGATCAGATCGATGGATAAGAGGAGCAGCTGCTGCAGGTGAAAGCAAACTTTTAGACGCAGCGCAATAAAGTTAAGCTTCACTTTCACTGTGCCCATATACTTCTAAGCTCCTAGACTGCAGTGCAATGAATAACTGGACGGTATACGTGTCCCAGCAGTGCTCCATATGAACGGTCCAGCTCCAAAAATATAAGATCAATATGTGCCGGCAGATGTTCTTATCATGGCAGACTGCCTAAAATACATAAATGTGTGGGAATCCCACACGAAACATAGCCTTCAAGAAACTAAAACTGCACCAACATGGAAACATTTTAGGAAGTTGAAATGAAGAGTTATCCACAGTATGCCTCCTTTTTTCACAACAAAAACCTAAATAAGGTGGCAGCTGGCTAATCAACAGGGAGCTGAAAGTTTCTGGTAAATGACCATCACTAATAACCTAATTGCTGTTGGCTATATGGTATGTCATTTCCAGTAAATATCACATCGTAAAACGTGTGTTTTCTGTATAAAAACGTAGGAGGATAACAAGTATTCCACCATCTTTTAAGTGGTTACTTGTCCAGTAGGAGCTTGAGAGCACAGCTGATATTTTAAGTTTTTTACATGATATAACAGACTTGCATCTTGGCAGATTCAATGTGGACAGAGAGCGTCCAATGCAACCCTTTAGTAAGACATTCGCTTGCAGTTAGGACACGGTGTTATTCTGATCCACTCGGAAGCAGCTGCTCAGTCAAGTTGGGCACCTAGTGTTAAAATTTGGTATGCCGGTCCAGTGCGATGTTTGGCTTAATATAAATCTGGTATAAACTTTTCAACACCAGCCCAATCCTAGACTGGATACCAGCAGGGATTTAAAAACTTGATTTAGTCTCGCCTTGTGTCGTGGGCCACGCTGGTTCAACGGCCCCTGCTGGTTCAGTTATACCTTGACGGATAATGGAGCCGTCATCTCACGGCGGGGAGGTTTTCAGCTGTGACATTCAGCGACATCACTGGAAGCTGATCGAGGTCAAAGATGACAGAGACTGTGTGAGATTTATAGAATGGAATAAGCAAATGGAGAAGTGGGAAAAGGTCACTTTTGGGAATTCAAATATCTCCAGTGCTCATCTGATAAGACGGCAAATAGGCTTACCAAGATATGAAAATGTAGATTTGTCAAGTTGTGCCAAAAAAAATTTGGAATTGACTTCTGAGGGCTAAAAACTGACTTCAGGTTCAGGAGATGCATTTTTGCTGTTCACAACTTTGCCCATGTGAGGTAGTAGCAGTGGAAAGCCCCGGGAATGATTTTGGATACTTTTAAGTGAACCGTGTCTCTTCTGATAACACTGCTCAGGGCCGGGCTGAGATCACAGAGCTGCTCACAGTAGCAGGCAGAAACATTCCCACACTGAATCCTCCTGGTGCTGTTATTCAAAACATATGTGAAGACTGCACTGACTGACCGTCCCATACTCCCATGGGTTCAGTTGCGATAAATAAAAAAAAACACACAGCTATTAAAAAGTCTGTTACAGCACATGTAGACACCTTTGCATGTGCTCTTGTGTTCGTGTGTATACACAGTGCAAGTGTATACAGTGTGCTGTAAGGGAAGAGTAGGACAGAGAGGTCAGCGGCAGCTAAAGCTCATTGAGATTCAGGTCATGTGCTGCAGAGGTTCCCAGGGTGACTCGACTACAGCGGGAAGCTGACAGAGAGAGAACAGTGGAGGGAGGCGAACCTACTGATAATCCTGTCAAATTACCTGCATACCCTCACAGCACATATGGACGTGTGACTGTGCATATGTTTGCAGTAGTGCATTCATAATTAGGACAGCTTTAATATAATTAGACCTAAACTAAAACATGATGCGTTTAACCTTGTCCAACATGCCCATTAAAGCCGTGTTACGAAATACTGAGTGATTAAATTACGAAAGTATGAAGGTTTTCCCCTCATTTTTTTGTTTTTTTTCCCCAAGCTACAGATAAAAAATATTTGTTAAAAAAAGAAGAAAAGAAAAGTAATGATTGGGCTGCCACAGTTGTCAGAGTCATTCTGTCACAGTAGGCCAGCCTCCAGGCCCCGAGAGGACAACCATGAAAATAATGTCCCTTGGATTCAATAGGAGCTGAGATGGAGGTAGCTACCCTCAACAGCCACCCCCTCCTCCTTCTCCTCCTCCTCCTCCTCCTCCTCCTCCTCCTCCTCCTCCTCCTCTCTTGGACATGTTCCCCGCTTTCCTTGCCTACCCTCCTCAGAGCCTGAAACATATTGATTTTGCATAAAGAATAATTAAGCGTCCTGTTGTGACCGTTGTGCTGCTGAATACCTAACAGCGCACAGCTCTGTGCGTCTGTGCGAGGACCTCCCACTGTTAGTCAGTGCGCCATAAATCAGAAGACAGATCTAACAGTCGTGGGTTGGCATCGTTAGCGCAGACACTAAACAAGCAGCAGCAGAGACTCAACCAAACAAGGCAACATGCTTTTCTGTGCTTGCAAATATTAAGTCATGGTATCATGCCTGAGCCTAACACGGAGCATCATTAAAATAAGCAGAGGGCAAGTGGGGGTTTTCATCCAGCTGGAATTACCAAAAAGATTGGCCTCTTTTTTTCTTCATCTGCCTGAATCCCTTTCAGGGCGCTTCAAATTCAGAACCCATGCTGGTTACTCTCCCCCACCACCCTCTCCCAGAGCTGGGATTACTGTCACTTGAGGAGGGGGGGATATGTCATTTCGAATTTGGGCATAAACTCCATATTTAGTTTGGCTGGATAAAAGCAGAGTGAAGAGCTCAATGATACATTTTTAACGGCTATTACAGTATTACCACAGAGAGATATTAAAGAATGAAGTGACTTGAAAAGACTTTTGTTCCAAATTCAAATATTCAACGATAAAAAATGAATTTGAATTCCCACAGTTCCCAGATCATATAGTAAAAGTTATGTCAGGATATTTTCTTTTCAATCAGCATGCAAAACTTTCACATCCAGAAGAAACCACGCGGTGATTTCTGCTTCCGAAACAGTAGTGACACCATAGGAATGTCTCACACTTTTTGAGAAAAATACAACATTTCAAGCCTAAACTGGCTCTTCATCAGATAAAAAGGTATCAAACTGACTAAGGTGTGAGTCTGTATAAACGACCTTAGGCCCAATCCCAATACCCCCCCCTTATCCACTACCCCTTAGCCCATGGCCCTACCCCTAGCCATTGCCCGCTACCCCCTGGCCCTTGAAATGAAGCAACGAGGGGTAGGGGTTGAAATCTTTCCCTAGGAATTTGGGACACCACTCACTACGTCACCACGTCAGTTACGTTCATGCATACATAACGTTAACTATTTTACACAGGAAGCTGCGAGCCATCTACATTTCCAACTGGAATCTACAATGGAGTCTCCGGTTGAGTTCATCCTACCTATCGTGTTTGCTGTATTCATCATGCTTCGTTTGATGAACGACAGACGACAGGGGACTTCTGCTAGCTAGCTAACCAGCTAACATTACAAGGCAGCATAGTTATACTAGCTGGCGTGTTATGGTAATGTGAAATATCTGACAATTTTGCAGAACAGGACAGATGACAGACACCAGATAGTGCGAGCTAGCTAACAAGCAACCTGACGACGGTAACATTAGCTATGTATTAACTTTTTTCCCCTTCTCTTGCGCGGTGGTAGCCATGGCGACGTCTACCCCTCGTTATGCCCCCTACCCCTACACGCAAAAAGGAATTGGGACACCCCTACCCCTCACGGGAACGCGCAAATGTAGGGGTAGGGCTAAGGGGTAGGGCTAAGGGGGGGTATTGGGACAGGCCCTTAGTCTTTCACAAGGCTGCAGTCACTGGTTGAGCACAACCAGAAAACAAAAAAGAAACATAGCACTAGGGGTGAAGTTCTTTCAATGTATAATCACTTCTTAGATGCATCGCAATTCTCTATGGAGAGATTGATCCAGAAAAGCCAATCGGAAATTTAAACTCCAATTCAATGGGACAATTTTGCCTCTTTTGGCTACCCTGAGGCTCTGTCATTATATATAAGGCAACTCTTGGACTGTTCCCATACTACTTATGTGGCTTTATCACGCAGAAAAGTATCCAACAATATACTCTTCATTCTCAAGACTTCATTATGCTTTCTGTTCCAAATGTCCTTATGAAAATTGGGCATTCCTGTACTCTGAATCCTCGCCATGGAATATGTTGCAAATGACTTTTAACTCAAGGCAATAATCTTGTTAAACGCTTAAAATTCAGCATAAAAGAACTAAAGGTAGATTCCTTAGGATGACAATGTCGGTAAATATATGTTTTTATTTATGCTGTTGCCTGTCTCCTGGTTAAATAAAGGTTGAATACTTTGAATACCACCATGCCACCTACCAACTGGATGCCGAAACGTGATGTATGTACACATGTGCATCATGTCGAGGTTTGGTGAAGATGGCTGACCATAAGCGACCACGGATGGATATAATCTGACCAACATCCCGCGCTTAAAATCTAGCATATGAAAACATTTTGGCCTCTATGAAGACTCTATTTGCTACTATGTAATTCTGAAAGATTATACATTAAATTCATCTATTTATTTTAACTATGGGTCTTTACAAATATGCTAAGTTTAAACTATCAAGTAGTCAAACAATGAGAAGAAACAAATTATGTACAGATATCAGAAATTTTGGTGAATCAAGATGCACCGATAATAGTTTCACAATCACGTCGTAGCCCTCTGAATATGAATCACATCATAAGTTGCCTCTAGATTTCCAACCCTGATTAATACCATAGAGAAAAGGGGCATTTTATTATATATATTTTTTAATCTCAGATATCTCCTCATTAAATCTAACCTGACTTGTATAGTAAATTAATGTGTATAATTTTGGAATACATAAACTTAAGGGAAATGAATACCGACTACAGTGTGTCTTCAGTGTCTGTGTGTCACTTTGGTGTGAAGAGAACCACCCACCACCTGCAGATTAAGAGACAGCTGTGAATACTGTAGAGCACTGTAACTGTGAAAGTGAAGGCAATCAATAGGTTAATTAAGAGATTAATTAAGTGTAACTGAGAGAGGCAACTCCCACAAGGTCGGGCCAAGAAAGAGACAAGCCTTTCATATATAGTCTGAGTACAAAATGTGTCAAAGGGGTAATTCTTCATGATTTGGATTGATTAAACGGTCAGTGAGCTCCGAGCAGCCCTGCTTCACCCTCAGGACAGATGGTCTTATTATCAAATACACCAGAGAGATTATCTAGTGGACAACACAGTTATGGCAGGCTGGAGATTACATCTGACACCTAACCAGACTAGGAGTGAGTGCAACAAGATAGAGAGTAAACAAATGCATCGTCTGAGAGAGTGGCGGTCTGAATTAACCTCAAACTGACCACAAAATCAAGAAAATGAGAAAAACAAAAACACTTTATTACGCATCAAGTCCTCATTAGTCCTCTGCGTAACAAGCTGGAAAAACTGCAACCCTAAAAAAAAAGTCACATCCAATCCACAATCTGTCACAGTCCACCAGACCCGAGCACAAACCGAGCAGGGCTCTAGTTTCACGCACCTACTCCCAGTAAACCAACCCAGTGCACACCAGTATCATTTACGTCTCCACTGAGCGTGACACTTCCCCTCAGATCTAAATTTTAGATCAGTTGTAGCACAGTGAGCAGAAATGTATGCGCCTGTAATTGCGTGGGCTCGTTTCGAAACCAACTGTTTCAATATTTAGTTTCCTAATTAAAGTGTGTGACACTCCTGGGACTGTAAGACAATATCAGAAATCTCAAATTGATGTCAGGGTACATTTAAGAAGCAGACGAACAGCTGTTGAATTAGTGATGTGGGCATTGGCTCAAACAGATCAGTGACAGGCCAGGTACACTTCACACACACGCCAAACCTGCGCATAATCATCAGAAGCAAAACAGATGGGGCACATTCTTGTGGAAACATTAATATCCAAGGTATGTTAATTCAGTATAAGTAAATGTGCCACCCCGCCTGTATAAACAGCAGCTTGCTAATATTGGAGCAGACACACTGATCTACATAATCACTGTGATGTCTGCTTATGTGCTGGGTGTGTGTGTGCTGCAGAGATCAAGACGGAAAGAGAGCAACCGAGAGAGTGAAGCAATAATACGGGGTGTCATTACGATACGGTGCATAAGCATTAATAGAAACATAATTAATATGTAGATCCTGGCTTGCCAAATTCAAAGAGATTAATAATCCTAACATGTAAAAATGCAAAAGTAGCAGCAACAACAAAGTTCAAACGAGGAAGAGGTTGGATACAAAAAGGTTTAAACTAGCAACTGTGATTCAACACTGGGTTTTATTAGGGCTGGTTTAGGCAACAGGATAGATACATAGCATGAAAAAAATTGCCATACTGTTTATAACAAGATAGCTTTCCTCTTAATATCTCTATCAGTTCACTGAGGGCAATGTTGTAAATCAATTAGCAGCAGAACTTAATTAAAAATGCTTTTATTTGTCAGGGTTTTTTTTAGGATTTAGCTAACTAAACCCAAAAATATTTGTCTGGTAGTTATATTATCTTCAATATTACAGTTCTACACAACAATCACTATATCCCAATATAAATAGGTATCACCATGTATGATATTATAGTACAAAATAGGGCTGAGTATCATATGCAATACCATCAGGTTTTGGCAGAAACAGTGTTAATTTCATTGACGAAAACTATAACAAAAAGTTTTCGTCAACAACATTTTTTCCATGATGAAAACAAGACAATGATGAGCTAAAAATATATTGTGATAATAAAAACTAGGACGAAATCTATGTTTCATTTTCATTGACGAGATAAGACGTGACAAAAATGTTAGTGGTCAACTATCAGACACTGAAATCTGAGAATGGCAGTGCTTGCAATTATCTGCAAATGCCGCATGAGTGTCAGGCTGGTAAACTCTGGTAAATAGTCTGCGCAAGGATGTTTCGCTAGCCAGCAAAAACCCTCATCGGAGCAGCGTCTGCCATTGGTGTGAGTTGTGAGGTGTAATTCAACCAAAAATAATCAGCCGTGTGTGTCTGACTGTGGACGGTGGAAGTTGTAAATTTGTCAAATTTGTTAGCTGCAGCGGTGCCTGTTAGCAGTTAGCTCCACTTGTTAGCTGCTGAATGGCAGCGAAGCTAGCAGGCCCGGGTTCGAGTCCAGCCTGTGGCCCTTTGCTGCATGTCATCCCCCTCTCACTCCCCCTTTTAAACTTACCTGTCCTGTCCATTAAAGGCAAACTGCCCTAAAAAATATCTTTAAAAAAACAAACAAAAAAAAAAAAATCTAAAATAGCTGTCAAAATTAACACTGGGCCGAAATAACCCAGTACCATGTAGTATCAAAATACTCCAGTCAAACAGTTGCATTCAATCTGTTTTGGATCCAGATCTAGGAGGAAAATAAAAGATTTTGTATGATTTTTCTTGCAGCCAATCAGCGCAAGCGTTCTTCAGTTTAATGCTACGTATAATCAGCCCACTACCGCAGCAGCTACTGTCCATACAGTGTGTCAGAGGTGAAGTCAAGCACAGTGTATTTACAGAGTTGTTTGTACTTTTATGCAATGAATATTTTGATTATTTGAACATCTGTGTAAAAATCATTTGGATGTGAAGAAGTGGAGGAAGCATTGTATGCAACCGAATGCTAACATTCACGTAATGGGTATTGAATAAAGTAGAAAATGAGCTATCAAATGAAGAACCTTTTTGGTCTTGGTATCACGTTAAGGGTACTGGTATTGGTACTGGTATCATATTTTTTTAAATGATATCCAGTCCCTCAAAACTACAAAGGCTACAACTAGCAGTTATTGTCATTATTGATTTATCATTCAAATATTTCTCTGATTAACTGAAAGCAGCTAAAAATGCTCATTATGTGGTGCCCCATGGTGGTTTCTTTTATTTTATGCCATTCACTGTCTCTCTCTCTCCTCTATATCCTGTAATCTCTTTACTATCTGCTATCTAATAATATATATATATGGCAATAATAATTTGTGATTGCTGCTTAAGAATGAATTAGCTGCTAATTCAATTTCAGGCATTTGACTAATGGATTAATCACCTAATTGTTTTGGCATTTAAGACTACATATACCATGACAGATGATGATGTGCATATCACCCACTCCTAATTAGGGCCGAAACTAATGATTATTCTCATTTCTGATTAATCTCTCAATTATTACGTCAATTTATTTGATTAATCACAATCCCAACTCACAGTCTGATGCTAATTGATGAATAAATTGGGTTCAATGCAAGTTAAACTGACATATGATAGAACACTGAAAGTGTAAGGTGAAGACAAATACACACATGTACACACTCCGTAAAAAAAATCCTTATGTTTCAGTCAATAACTGTCAAATTGTTACTACACTTTAACATTTTTTTATAATTATATACAAACCTTGAACTGAATACATTTTCTGTAATCTCATAGTTTATTTATTTAGTATTTTTAAGGAAGATCACATCAGTTCTACATGCTTATGTGCTTTTGCATTGGATTTCTGTAACAAAATGTACTGTAAAGAGAAAGTTTCACTTTTAAAACAGTTGGTTTTCAACTGACACAGTGTCAGAGAAAACTCTTATACTGAGTGACAACATCTCCCCGCTCACGATTTCTCATTCTGTGAACTTACTGCTGTGCTGAAACAATGTGTGGCAACAACACACTCTCACTCGAAGGCTGAGAGAGCAGTTTTCTGCCTCTACACCTCACTTCAGACAGGGTTTTTTTTTTTGAGTGGGACGCCATGTGAAGAAGATGAGACTTGGGAGCTTGTGCAGTGTTAAAGACAGTCTTCCCAGAGCTGGAGCCTGCAGGTCTCTCGAGAAAATGTTTCGGTTGTTGGTACTGTCCTGCTGCATGCTCCCTTCCCCATAATCTCCACCAGTAATAAATAATGACAGCTGCACATGCTGCTCTGCTGGTGAGGCCAATCAATTGGCCTCCTCGAGATTAGCCTTAAACTACTTATCCGTCAGTGCGGCAATTCAGAGGCCCTCTGCCCTGTCATGTAGTGGAGTTACTGTGCTAATGATAGCTGTTGACCTGGCATCCCAAATATAGCTTAATTTCATCCCACGCACACACAGGTAAACATGTTTCAGCTCCATCTCTTTTATAGTAACAATAAGCAAAAGCAATTTTAAAATTTATGTGACCAGTCTGCAAACTGTGGCATCCATTCAATGCAAAACCTGCATTGACGAACTGCCTAATCTTAGGTTAAAAGCAATCAGAGCAGACCAAACATCGAATAATCCTTTGCTTTAAAAATTATTTAGTCAATAGCTGCAGAAATAACATCCCCAGGGATACCCAGAGGCCAAAAATCAATAAGTCAAAGATCATATTTAAGCATTCTAATGTATTCACAATGAACCGCTAATTATCACTTGGCCAGTGCGAGGGCGTGTTGGGATTTCCCTGTCTGAATATAGTTGACCTTAGAGCACGCAGATGTAGAGACAAGCGCCTCGGACCAAAGGCTGCACTTCCTGCGGACGAGGATTAAGGTCAACAATCAAGAAAGCACTCTCGGTTTAAAAAAGCACCTGTGACGCCGCTGCTTTAACCAGCGTACAGTAAGATGCATGCTGAATTCAAAGTAGGGGGTCATTACAGCTTAGAAAATACTGTCTTAGAGTCTCGGGGCACGCTGCATGAGACAGCAACAGATTTTAAATCAGGGTCTTTATACTGGACAGCACATAAAGGCACGCTGATGGTGCTGATGATGTTTTACTGAAGAGGTTTAAGAGTCTACAACAATGCCAGCGTGCTAAATTTGGCCTTAGTGTGTTAGCATTCTAACATTTGTAAATTAGCACTAAACACAAATGAGTTAACCAAAGGTATCAAATTGCAATTCATTCAGTCTTGTTCTTGTCAGAGGGAATATAGAAAATATAGTGGCCCAATTTTCATGAAACTTCGTAAAGGGGTTTAGCATGAACTGAGGAACAACCTGCTACATTACAAAAGTTAAGATTCTCCCTGAAGGGGTCCTCAAAATCTTTCCACAAGACCTGAAGTCCCCTTCTAGCCTTTATCAACGACCTTACGGTTATTCCTGATGCTGAGAGCGTTCCCTGGGTGGAACCCGCTGGAGGTGGAGAGAGGGACCTTCACTGTTCTTCCCTACGATCCTCTGTACCTGTTGCTTTCTCTTCTATATCCCTCTGCTATTTCAACTGTTTTTGATTATTACTATCACTGTGTACTCTGACTACTTTGTGTGTATTCACCAAGTAATTATATGGTTTAATCAATCACAGCTACTACAGGCTTATTTAATGGTCCTTTTACTTCAATTTGGGCCTCTTTTTATTTTCTTATTTTATTTCAGAATATAATCTTATGTCATTTTACTATTCTTATTAATCTATTTTTAGCCGTTTTGTGCGTGTGTGTATTTGTGAGATCATATCCAACGTGGGCTGCTTTTTTTTGTTGTTGCTGTTGTTGCATTGTTTCTCCTTTTTTCTATCACAGACATTTTATAAGGCTCTGTACTGTTGTTCTGTAAAGTCAATAAAAAGATTTTGGAGAAAAAAAACACACAGGCTGCTGTACACACAAATTATTTTTCACTTTCATTCACAATGCCACATAGGGCATTTAGGCTTGGCAGAGGTCTGCACTCTCTGAGTGCCCGTCAAGTTTATTTCAGGTATTGGGCTACATATGAGGAATCAGAGCTTCGTCTCAAGGAGCTTTACAATCTGTATGACACCCTCCTTCTTAAGTCCCTTGATTTGAATAAGGAAAAACCCCCAAAAATCCATTTAACAGGGAAAATGGAAGAAACATCAGGAAGAGCAACAGAGGAGGGGTCTAGTAGTTGGCATACATTCATTCAAAACCTTAAATGTAGACATCATGGTGGTGCTATCACCAAATTGAGCGGGCTTCATCCTCTGGGGATCACGAGAGCCTGTAGAAAATGTACATTTCTATGTGTTGCTGTTGTGTTTTTACTCCGTTTATGTCGACTAAAGTCTGAGATGGAAGTGCTGACAACAGATGTGTGCAACTGTAGAGTTGTACTCCAGTAAAGCACCATTGATAATAAGATAAGCTTGGTGGTGGTGATCCTGCATTGAGAAATATGCGACTGGGATTCAGAAACATTCAGAGGCACTAACCTGAACGGTTTGGTCCAGGAGTCACGTCACTTTGACACATAACATTCAGTCCGGCATTACACTGCCCATTTTAATGGAGGACAGTTTAAACCCTCAGCCCTCTGCATGAACAACCCCATGGCGGGAGCATTAGCGCTCGTTCTCCACAGCGTGACAAATGTGGACGCTGTCCTGAGGTGAAATCTCACATTTAAGGTTGTTCGCTGGAGAACTGTGCCCAAAACACAAGCCGGCAAACACACGCGAGAGCCGGCACAGCCTCTGTGAAGGCAGCTGTTGCTCCATGTCTGCAGGCCACCAGGTCCAGCAGGAATTTAGGCCTCGGTGACTACAGAATACCAATTCCTCTCCGCTGGAAGACAGAGCGAGACCAGTAACCATGGCAACATAAGGAAAATTGTGATTCCTAATCTCTGAGTACAAAAAAAAATACAGAGGAGTCATCTGGAGCTGAAGGGAAGCATGTGTCTGAGGTTAAATAGTGAGTAATTATCTTTTTATTTTAATCATTCTACGGTGTAATGCCTGCTCTACTTTTAGAGGCACAGCGTTTAGCTCCATTTCTCTGTGTAATAATGTCGCAATTACCGTGACCATAACCATGGTTTCTGGAAGCTAAAATACATAGGGGTGCAAACGCCACACCCTGTTCGGGGCTTCGCAAGCACACCCAAAACCATCTCTATGTGCTGTGAAATTTGTGTGACTTTAAGCTGACTAGCAGGGATGTGACTACTACTACTACACACACACACACACACACACACACACACACACACACACACACACACTCACGCACACACAAATCTGGCTCTGGAAATGGGAGCACTGGACTCTTGCTTTAGAGTGCTGGGGTTTAAGGGTTCTCAGAGACAGAAACAACCCACTCTGACTAATTTAACAAGACATTAACAATAGATGAGAAGTGAACATGAGTGTTTTTGTGAGTAAGAGGTTTAAGGCACAAGAAGTTCTCTCTGAAGTGTTAGAGGTTTGAATGCAGGCCTGGAGTTTGTCTCACCAAATGAGGTTAGCAAGCCAACGCTGGGGTGCAACCCAGGCTTTCTGTCGGACAATGCTGGCTCACTTTTTAACCAGGGAAAGATCTCCATGGTAACCTACAGTATGCAGCTGCATAGCTACCCTGCTAGAGGAGGTTCAGTTCAGAGGAGTAGATCAAAAAAGTGTAGAGAGTCCGTCCACCAATAGTAGTGTGGTGCTGTATGTGATTGGCTGTGTGTTTAATCATCAAAAAAGGGCAGTAAGGGTCTAACAGGGTCCCAATTTTGCAAAACTCATAACACAATCATTCTCTTGGTTACTCAGCATTAACACTTTAATACTAGCAATAATCTTATTTAAACCGCATGCTTCACATTTGACCCTGCGGTGTAATCACAGTCATTTAAGTGTAATTTCACTAACAAAATATATGTCTATTAGGATAAATGCTTCCATGCTGTCTCTCTGTTTAAAAGGAGGTCAACTGAGCTTATGTGAAGGAGCACTCAGACAACATTTCTATGTAATGGACTTAAATGAAATAAAGCAAGTGAGTCACACTACAACCACAAGACCTGTGTCTCCAGCAGAATGTAGAAACAAGCAGGTTAGACAATGAATCCACTATTCTAGAAAACAGAGGATATTATGTAGAATATACATAAATACACAAATGATATAATCGTCTTTAACTGTACGCTCTTCTCAAAGGGCTTGGGGTTCTACCCAGAAGCATTTGCTTTTGGAAAGGAGATGGTCCTTTGTGGAAATAGGGATACCATTAAGAAACCGTTTCATCCAAAGAACTCCTTTTTTTTTTAGAAAGAGTTCTTCAAGGATTGTTGAAAGCATGACTGTTAAAAGATCCATACCCTAAAATATTCAAATGTTTACCCATGTTTTATCTGGAATTTTAAAAAGTAGATGTATCTGGAATCCTCTTAATCAATTCATTTTACCTGAGTTCTACATAGTATCTGGTATCTTTACCATAGTTTTATGCCATATATAACTACATGGTCAGCTGAAATTCTTGTTTTTTGTATGGGTACCCGGTACTTGGCATTTTGTCTTTGGTTCTAATCTGGAACTGAGTTTCGTTTCCCAACCCTGCTGCACCATTGAAATATCAAATTAAGCTGTAGTAGTCATGACGTCATGATCACGTCAGCCCTGTGGCCATTAGGAGCCTCATGAAGCCCAAGGCTACTGGACATGGTTCCCTTGGCCCTGGACTAGAGCTTAGATTCTCTGCCCGAGCCCAAACCCGACCCAGCCGTAATTTCCCGCCACTATCCTCGGGCTCGGACGGGTCAGGCTCCTCATAATAGACCTAGGCTATGGAATCAACTACTTATCACATCTGGGGGGGGCGCACACATGTGAGTTATTGACGGTGACAACGTGTGTCTCGGCTTCATCGAGTGTACCAAGTGCAGCACGATGCTGGTATATGACAGCAAAAAGACGGGGACCTCGACACTTAAGAGGCACATGATGAAGGCTTGCCATGGAGAGAAAGACGAGAGTGTCCACGTTCGTGTCCTTAAAAAAAATGTCGGGTTTAAACCGGGCTCGGGCTCGTAATTACAGTTAAAAGGCAGGGCCGGGCTCGGACAGAACATGCACGAGCTCGGGTGGGGTTGGGCTGGATTTTTTGGGCCTGATCTAAGCTCTACCCTGGACTAACCTTTTAAACTAAAACCAAGACCAGTGGGAGACAGCTATATGGGTAATGTAGCCAATTCCTATTACAATTACTACTTTAAGAGCCCCCCTTGGTGGGTTCTAGGTAAAACCCTTGGATTATTGAAGGAGTTCTAGGCAGATAGATAGCATTACACCAATGCTAGGATCCCTGCACTGGCTACTTATCAAAAACAAGATTGATTTTAAGGTTCTTTTGTTTGTTTTTAAAGCCATACGTGGGCCGGCACCTCAGTATATTGCTGAAGTTCTCTGCCCCTTCTGCAACTCCTGACTCCTTAGATCCTCAGAACAATGTCTTTTATCTGTCCGACAATGAAGGCTTGTGGGTAAGGGAGATCGTTCCTTTGCGGTAGCTGCTCCAAAGCTCTTGAATAGCGTACTGCTCTCAATCAAATGCTCCCCTTCCATTGACACTTTTAAGACAAATCTTAAAACGTACATGTTTTCAATGGCCTTTGGTTGTTCATAGTGGTTCTAATATTTCAGTATTTTATAATCTTTTTTGATGTAATTGCTCTTACCGGTGTTAGTTTGTTTTATATTTGTGTACATGTTACATTGCAATGTCATTTTTTAAAATTTCTACAGCAATTTGGTCAACTGCGGTTGTTTTTAAATGTGCGATAAAATACACTTTGATTTGAATTGATTTGATACCCCTTGGTGAGTTTTTGTAAGAACCCATAGGAGGTGGAAAGGTTCTAGATAGCACCCTGGAGAGGGTCCTGGGTGGAATCATTACAACACAGAAGGGTTCTCTGTAGGACCTTTCATATGGGTTCTGGGTGAAACCTTTCACAGATCGTCCAAAGTATAACCTTATGTTGGGTTCTAGGCCGAATACTCCAAAACAGTTCTAGGTGGATCCTTTATACAAGGTACCAACCAAGATCCAAAAAGGGTTCTCCTATAGGGACAAGCTTGGCTCCACTTAGCACCTTTATTCCTAAGGGTGTAAGGTGGGCTGCAGTTTGTGAATGCAGCTGAAAATGTGTCAGCACTTGACATGGTTGACCCTCTTATTCAACTTCTGTGGCACACAAGGACACAAAACAGGAAGGATTCATTATGACTTTGACAACAGCCTGTTAGAGAAAGCTATTCTGCAGGCCCTTGCAATGACAGATAATCTGAAGAAGACACTTGCTGCCGTCGAGAGGCTCCAGAGACCTGAAATGGCCAGAACAGACCAACCCCCACTGGTTGTGTGAAAGCGGACGTCCCCTGGGACACGTCCTTTGATATCTATTAAGGGGCATTCCCACAGTGGCCCCCATTGACAGAGCTTTGATTCTTTTTAGCGCTGGACTTCCGCACATCACTTATCTATAGAGACAGCCAGAGAATAGCTCAACAGTTGGGATGATCTGAAGCCCAGGCCGAAGCCCAAAGGAGCCCAAACACGCCTAAAGAGAGGAGGAAACCAAAAACAGTACAGATAAAATCTTTTGGTTTTCTATTCTCCACGGTAGCTTATGCAACAGTTCCCACTTTAATAACAGGGGGTAGGGAGGAGAGTGTTGTCAGGTCAATACCTATCCAGAAGGCATATGTGCAGCTGGGGCTACTGGTTTGAGATTTCACTGTNCTCTCTCTCTCTCTCTCTCTCTCTCTCTCTCTCTCACACACACACACACACACACACACACACACGACCATGAACACACACACACATGAACACACACAGTCATGTCCCTCCCTCAGTCTATGCTTCATTCATCCCCACTCTCCCTCCCACACATCTCCTCCATCTACCCAAGAGACCCCAAATTCAATTACTGCCAGGCAGCAGTGGGAGGCAGACTCAGCTGCACAGGTACAGCTGAAAGGAATTCTGATACGCAACATGTCAACCAAATGCATCATGGGAGCGACTTCACTGCAAGCAGACCTACGGCACTGACCGAAAACAGAGCCAGGGTGAGACGCAGCGATTTTTGTTTTAATTACCACTGAAGCATGGCAGAAAATAACGTCAGGGGAGAAAAAGCATATGTGGTGGTGCAGCGCACCTTTCTAACCGATAAGAACATTTCAGCAGATGAGAGCAGGGAAGGTGAAGCCAGAGCACCTGGAGTAAAATAAGGCACTACAGGATAAGGATAATCCCATGATATCACTCTGCTAGTCGGGTCTGACATGTTAATTAGACCTCTGAATCTCAATGAGAAATTCATAATTCATTGAAGAGGGGCAGTGCTGCTGTGAAGCCGCCGAGCAGCCGAGGCAGACCGGTTCCCACGAGGGTTTCACCCTTTATTTGAGACCAGGAGGACATCACAGAGGGAGTGACAGCTAGCTAGAAGCAGCACCACTGCCACACCCATCATGCACTGTGATGTCTACCAACCCTGCTGCTACCAAGTCAGTGGGATACAGCTCCACAGTTCAAGAGCTTAATGAAAGGATCAGAACGCTGTCATCAAAGGGGCAGCGTTCAATGGAATAATGTATGTGCATGAAAAGTCAGAGGATCCACCTTCATGCGTCTGTCACAAAACCCTACAAAGAGATCACAGGTTACGTTTGCATTCGCCTCATCCTGTCTTTGTGAATTGACGAACGGTCACAGGGGCAGATAGAGTCGACTTCACTGCTGTCTGAGCCAAACAAACATGAGTCCGCCACAAAGAGACATCCATCTTGGTAACCATAGGAACAAGACTTATTATAAAGGCATCACTTTTCCCAAAGCACCTGGGCACAGTATAGAAAGCAGTGCAGCAAAATGTGTCAGACACAACCTGACAGCATTAGTGACAGCTTTCCTCTATAGCTGTGGGTTGTCTGTCCTTCCAGGAAACAGCATGAATGATGCAGGGTAAATGGCTTTCTCTACACGATTGTACTACTTAAGCTGTGTTTACAACACTACTGTTTGCCTGTGCTTTATGGAAAACGGAGAGGAGACATACGATGGAGGAATTAACCATTCAAACAACGATCAATTGCTCACATTCCTGCGACAGAAATCCCCCACGCTTTCCTCTAACAATGTTTTTCTTTCTCTTTTAGTATCTCTCACAGGAAATATGTAACACATATTTTTGAGAGGGAATCACACTGTTTGGTTGCGCACATTCCTACCAGATGCATGATGCATATCTAATTTCAGCATGCTGTTAAGAATAGCCTCACAATCTGGGAAAGCCTGGACTGGTGATGGACAAATATTCATTCATATTATTAATCCACTGTTGCCAACATGCTAAGAAGCACTGCTGTTGACCAGACAACACTGACAAGAAAACACATTGGCTGCAGTGGATCTGTGGCTGTACACGTAAATCCACAAAAGACACACACACAGATTCCTGATCTTTGGGCTGAGTCTCCTTACAAAGTCCAAGATAGAATTTCTAATAATAATGATTAAACTAACAATAATTTTCTTTTCTTCATTTGGGTCGGTCAGACTTGTGTACTGCCTAAACAAAGCTGGATGTTGCAAAGTTTTATGCATCGTTTTTAACCTAACCTGTTTTTAATCTATTTAGATTTTAGACTACTTGCTGATTTTCTTGCACTCTCACTTACAACACTTTGTTAAAAAGATTACTTGGATCTTTTGAAGTGGGGTTGTAGGAGGTTCTTGTCCGTAGTCAGTGTATAACCTTCAGTACATGGCAGTTGGCCCACCCCAGTTTGGAGAAGCAGGCATGCAGCTTTTTCCCTTGGCACTACATTTTCTCAGCTGCAGAACTCTTGTACTCTTGTACAGCTGTACAGCTGGGTCAGACTTTCAGTGGTTTATGGAGGACATGATAAATAGAGGTAGAACAGGTTGTCCACTAATCAGAAGATCTGCGGTTCAATCCCTCGCTCCTTCAGTCCACATTTCGAAGTATCCTTGGGCAAGCTCTAACCTCAAATTGCTCCCAATGGCTGTTCCATCGGTGTGTGAGAGTGTGTGAATGGTTAATGAGTAGCAGGTGGCACCATGTATGGTAGCCTCGGCCACCAGTGTGTGAATGTGTGTGTGAATGGGTGAATGCGACAATGCGTAGTGTGAAAGTACTTTGACTAGAAAAGTGCTATACAAGTGCAGTCCAGAGGAAGACTGAATAGGCCAAAGGGAGAGATGTGTAAGAATATGGAGGCTCTATGGTTGGGAAAAAGTAGTGCCAAAGGAAAGGGCTGTGTGACAGCAAGGTTAAGCGTTAAAATGTCAATATAAAGGGATTTTTTTAGGTAGGCCTTTTTTTAAGTGGCTAAAATATGTTTTGATGTTGCCTCTGTCCACAGCAGTACACTGCTTAGCTTACATGATGATACTCCCAACTGCTTCTCCAAACTGGGAGCTTGCCCACTGGCAACTACTGTATAGGTATTACACTAAATTGAGCATCACATCCCAGCTACATCAGCTGATCTCAAACAGCCCAGTCAACTGATGGAGCAGCTGACTGATCAAAGGGAGTCAGCTGATAGATCACATGATTCCTTTCTATGCAACCAATTGGCGAATCTCATTCAGTGTGCCCTATTTAAACTGCTCAGGCCTGCCTACTGTTGCTGCTTCCTCTGCAAGCTGTTTTGCAACCAGCCTCCACCCCAGCTCCTCCTTTTCATGCTGTTTGTCATTGATACTGCTCTGTTCTGTACCTGAGGGACTCTTTGCTGCTGCTCCTTAGGCCTTAGGCTTTCCATGTAGGCACATGGAAGGGCAGGGAGATTTGCTCTCTGCCTCAGGCATTCCTCGTTTGCACGTGGAAGGGCAGGGAGGTGTGCTCTCTTTGCCTTAGGCTTTCCGCATGGGCGCATAGAAGAGGCTTTCTGCAAAGGCCTAGGAGAGGCAGAGAGGCCCCAGAACAGAGCCATACTTCCAAATATAATACTGCAAATGGAAATAAAGTTTTCCTGAGTGAACTACAGATAACTACCTCATACAACCCAACAGTGAAAAACTGAGGCATGTCCTGTTCAGTCGGCCTATCAGAGCTGGTTGGTTAGCAGTTGTTGTAATCATAAAAATACTAAAGATCAGCATCGCACCAATTTGCATTCTCATTTGTGTGCTTATTCTCCTCTTTAACACAAATGTGTGGATATATATTAGATCACTTAATTCTGAAGTCCAGACACCCCCGACTTGAATGTACATGTGTCAAAAAATTGATCCTATAAAAAATGCTGTATATCTTTATGACTCAAATGAAACTGTGATTTCCAGCATCCTCCAGCATGTTAGTATTCTTAACCATCAGCCACCATATAATTCCCACTGTTGCTCCTCTCCTGTGTGTCTCATCCTCCACGACCCAATTACATTTCAGGATGTGAGGGAGGAAGATGGCTGTACGTGGGAAAACAACCACTCCCCCCTCCCCTCCGACCTCATCCTGCTGCAGGATTTCAATTTCATGCCATGAGAGACAGGCAACCATGGGTTCAGAGTTCATGTGAGGAAAGTATGAGAATATTTTCAGCCCGTGCAAGAATGATGCAAGGCACATGAACGCCACGGTCACGTTACTGAACACTTTTAATATTTTCCAGCTTCAATGTGTATCATTCACCAGTGGAAAATCTGGAAAAAGGCTTGCATCTTTCTACTGCATGCGTGAGCCTTCAAAACCACAGCACTGGCTCTACAAAGGCACACAAATCTTCCATTTATATTTTTATGGTGACATCAAGCATATGACCCCCCCACCCCTGTTCCCCCCTAAATCCTTGCCACCCCAAACACAATGCCATCTTTCAGGGAAACTGGGTCAATCAGCAGTGAAACCAAGACGAGCTAATAATCCCCCAAAACTTATTGTCAGTCATATTTTAAGTCAAGGGATTTGAATACGAAAAAGCAACTCGCACACGTACCCACATCCTTCAGTGTGGTAGGCTGTGTCTTCTGAATATGTTAGTCATAATTGGTGTGCAGCAGCGTATCCCCATGCTAGCGCACTACACTCACATTAATGCTCTGCATGGATACCACCCCCCCCCACCCAACTCCTCCTCCTCCTCCTCCTGCCCTCCTCGGCAGATATCAGTGGAAGACAGAACTCTGCAGCATGGCAACCGGCTCAGACGCTCCTCATCCACCTCTATGTGTAGCCATGGCAACCTGCACATAGACCAGCGTGATTCCATGTGGCCTTTCAAACATGGACTCATATAATGTTGAAATTCATAGCGATGTATGTACGCAGAGAGGGTGTGACCTGGGGATCCAAACTACCACCTCAGAGGGAGCGCACACACACGCAGCTCAAAGGTCGAGGCAGTCGTGCCAACAAGGTGCTTTCGAGAAGCACAGGCAGGCATGATAAACGACGAATAATTCCTTCCCATGGCAGGAGGCCACAGAGAATAACAGAGAGAGAATAACAACAGATTAAAGTGGGCTGAAGCAATACTGTGGGGACAGCAGTCTTAAAGAACAGAAACAAGAAATGTTTCTATTTTAAGGCTCCCTAAAGTGAACAAATGTAATATGTTAGCGGAACAGACAGCAGTGACAAACATCAGATGTCTGGATGCTGGTAATTCCCAGCCTGCTTGCTGTATCAAGGCCTCTTCCTGATTGTCTCCACAGTCAGGCTGCAAACACTTTCTCGGGTGACATGGGAGATAAAAATCAGAGAGGCGCTATTTATCTGTACACTGTCTCCAACACTTCTTTCATTCACAACTCTTTGTAAAGACCAGCTTCCTCTACGAGGGGGGAGAGGGGAAGAGTGCCATGGTCACCATCTCCTCGCATCTTTCTCCTAGAATGCTCCTTTAGTTCCACAACAGAGGCACACCTAAAAATGGCCATCTGCATCAGGGGAATGCTACAGTGACAGAGCAGTCAATCTAAATATATCTCACAGCTTAGGGAATGGGGAGTGACAGTAATGGGTTTAGAAACCTCATTGACATGGTGTAAATGGTAGGACAGAGTTGGACAGAGTTGGATTGGTTGCTTTGGGCTGCACAGCCGCTGCCCCGTTCTCACGAATCCTCTAACAGCCAATCAAATCCCATTTGTATTCATGTTCTGCCAATGACAACTCATCAAGGAAGATTGGTGCCAAATCATCCTCTGCGCCCAAATCATTCAACCACCACCACCTCTGTCAATTCTCCCCCCCTAAGCGCCGCAAGGCTGGGGAAGCAGACCGTGTCCCCACCGCAGCTCCTAGTGTAACAGGATTTAGCACACTGCTTCAAGACTAGACTGTCATCCCCCCTCTGAGCCCTGCCTTCGTTTACAGTCGACATGTCGTGTTTGAAAATACACAACATGGAACATGAGATACTGTGGACCTTTGGCAGTCTGTAATTTGCACAAATAATATGCGCCTTGAATTTGAATTATGTTGACATTTCTCACTGTGCAGGAGATGAAATTCCTTTTTTCTTTTTTTTCCACATACTGTTCATACAAGCTTTAATAACACTGATTGTGAGGATGTCAGTTAGCATTTATTCAGATTTTTATAAGAGTAATACTTTCTAATAAAAGCCAACACAAACAAAAGATGACAGCACTGTGGTAGAGTGGTTAGCATTGTTGCCTAACAGAGAGACGGTTCCTGGTTTGAAGCCAGGGTGGGGGGTTCGAACCCTGGGGTGGGGGAGCCCTTCTGTGTTACGTTTGCATGTTCTCCCCGTGTCAGCGTGGGTTTTCTCCAGGTACACCAGCTTCCTCCCACAGTCCAAAGACATGCAGGTTAATTGGTGACTCTAAAACTGGCCGTAGGTGTGAATGTGAGCATGAATGGTTGTGTTGAGTTAATTTTATCAGCAGAAGATTGAAGATTTGAATCATCAGTCAGTGACCCCTCAGTCGACTGAGATTCGTCAAGTTGACTCGTCATTTTTTTGGACATTCAGTGTGCAGTGTACTTCTGGGGACATTTCAGCCCCCAGATTTACTTGCAGAGTGAGTGTTCCTCACTTTCACGGTGCTCTCTGGTGCAGGCAGCTGAGGACCCAGAACCAGAATCAGTCTAAGGTACTTTCACACCTGCCCTGTTTGATTCAGTTCAATCGAATTCAAGAGCGTTTGCCCCCTAAGTGAGGTTTGTTTGGGCAGGTGTGAACACAGCAATCGCACTCAGGTTTGCACCAAAACAACCGGACTGAGACCTTTTTGAAGAGGTGGTCTCGGTTACATACAAACTCTGATGTGGTTCTTTTGTGGTGAGAACATGTCCCGACCTCGATCCGAACCAACTGCAGTCACATGACACATTGTTTGGGTTAAACATGAGCATGTTACAGTCCTGGAGGATTATTAATGTGCACCTCCTCCTGTACTGCCTTAATATGCACATTCAGCACATCCAATGCATCAAAACATTGTTTTCTAGTTGGAGCCGCACCTCGTTTTCAAACTGCATGGTTTGACTAAAATGAACAATGACAGCAATATAGTCCACGATGACCAGCGCTAAAATCAACCTGCGTGGTTGCTCCTCCATTGTGACATTAGAAAGTGTGAAAGGGAAAAACGGCAGCACTCTCAAATGTCCTTTTAGTAGGTTTAATCGACCAGCTTGGATGGCAGTACCAGTACCCAACAGACGTTTCAACAGAAAGTCTTCTTCAGTTCTGTCGAAAGCTGGTCGATTAAACTTACTAAAAGGACATTTGAGAGTGCTGGCGTTTTTCCCTTTTTCACTGTTTTTGGCCGTGCACCTCACAAGTGTATTTATTTTGAGAGTGCTTACTTGTTCCTACGTGATTTTGACATTAGAAAGTGTCACATTTATCTTGCAAGTGTACTCTTCTTCAACGTTTGCTTTACTTCCTGTATTTTTCCCACATGGAAATTCTGACCAATCAAGAGCAGCTTTCTTGTGCAAGGCATTTTATCTGGTCCGCTTGTAGATGCTGCCGTGAGAACACGAACCAACTCTAGGTAATTATACAACTTTGTGACGAAATAAGTCCCTGATTTGGACCAAAGCTAGTGAACTCTAGGTCTGAAAGCACCCTGAGTGAGACGGAGGCAGCTGCCCAGAGGAGGAGAGGCTTTGACCGCAATGTTGTCTTTTGTCTTCTTCTAATGACTTTCCAGCTCACAACAACTTAAAACACTATATTCTCTAGCTTTTGTTTGATATCTAGTGTCAGCAGAAAAATATTGTTGATCCATCGTTTGGATACATTGGCTTAGAGGGCTAACTTGATTTGTTTAATATATTATGTGAAGGTCTCTGTTACCCTAAACATGTTGCCGGACCTTGTTCAACTCCCTAAGGAATAAAAAGGAACAAATAGTCAAATCAGGTACGGCCATGCAGATTTGGTTACCTTCGGATAGAGCCAGGCTAGCTGTTGGTATCGAACTTCTCACCTTACTCTCAGCAAGACACTGAATAAGTGTTGAAAGAATTCTTCAAAGCATGATATTCCCATCAATCTTTGATAGCGGTGCACCAATAATATCTTAGTTATGCTTTATTATTGACTTATCAGATGAATCAAGCGATCCATTATATGGTTAATATGATGCTTATAACAGCTTTTTCTTTGACCAACAGTCCCAAATCCCCAAAACCTTTAAAATTACAATCACATAAAACAAAGAAAAGCACCAAAATCTCCCAATTAAGAAGCTGGGATTAATTGACTTTCTGTCAACTAACTAATCAATTAATCATTTCAGCTCCTTTGTGTCCACCGTACCTGAAGTTACTTCACATTTCCGTGAAAACACTTTTAATGAACTACCGTGAGGAAAATAACCGTGATGTTCAGAATCTTCACAATGAAACTGACACACCCATTCATGTAATTAATTCATTGTATTATATATTAATGACAATAGCATGAATGTCATATTTAATGAGCACTCTGATCAGCTCGCAGAGCATTAGCCGATCCAATTAATTAAGTAATTGGTATTCAGACCTGTGCTGAAAATTTAGCTATTTATACACCTCTTACAGCCGACACTGTGTGTGGGAGAGGCCATTGATCAACAGGTGGCAACAGAAACATCCCGGCTCCTCCTCCATGCTGCTGGTAAGTCAGTCATTGAGCTACCCATATTGAAGCTGTGGAAGACGAGGCTGAAAGAAGCCCTTCATCATGTTTGTACTCATTAAGTCAGGCCCTCATTGCCATTCAGCTGACAACAAGGCACACTGGAGCCGTTCTAATTGCTTCCCATCACAATGAATGGGTGGTAGCATATGGGGGATAGAGTGGCAACTGGTGGGATGGTAAGCCCTCTGGACTGGTGTGAGGGTCTTGCTCTAAAGCATGGTGACATAGCCCCTTTTAGCCTGGGTGGTCCCTGCTGCCCTGTAAACATGCTTTAATTATGGGAATTGGGTAAACAAAAAAATAAATCTCCTCAAGGATCAGATGCTGTGTCTGTGGCCTAATATCGGTTGAATATCTCTAGTCACAGACATACCTGATTTCATCTCGTATCTCACTCAGTGCATGCCTCTGTATCTGCTCTGCTGTGACAAATGTTAGAAATGGTGGTGATAAACTATGGATCAGACCATGGGGATGATGCATTGAGATCATGGTCAGCATGGTCAGCTTCTCAGTGAGAGATGAATTACACCCTGTCACATGAACTCTGTAGCTAATACGATTGTGACTCAGTGGGTCGACCTCAGACATGCTTCCTGCCAGGATGGAGAGACGGCTTTACGTTGCACATAGATTTTAAAAAGCTCCCATGGAGCAACGTAGATGTCAACGTTTTCTAGTATCAGATCGGAGTGGTTAATCTTACAATGATGGATTATCAGAGGGCGATATTTAACTGAGTCCAAATACAGCAGGGAGGGGCATCCAAAAACATCTTTATCCACTGATTTGTAATCTGCACTCAGTGATCGAAAGCTGATGCTGAGAGTATCAACACCCCCCACATTCTGCTCTGATGTTCCCCACCTAGTGCCTGCTGAGTTCAGAAAACAATGCTGAGAACATCTTTACTCTAATAATGTACAATGTCTTGTGACTTCGTTGTGGATGTGAAACAAGATTGAGAGTCTACAGCCATGCTAGCTGCTCTGTGAAGCTGTACTTGCTGGTGCAGAGGCACTTTGGGCTAAGAGCCAAAACATTAGCATGCTAAAAGGATCACGATGACAATGTTGATGCACGTACTGATGTTTAGCACGTCAGATTAACCATCTTAGTTTAAAGGAATACTTCTCCCTCGAAATGACCATTAGTATATGAATTGCTCATAAAACAACTTTCCCCGCATGCCTCCACAGTGAATGAAGAATCCATCCATTTTCATCCGCTTATCCGAGGCTGGGTCGCGGGGGTAGCAGGCCGAGCAAAGCACCCGAGACATCCCTCTCCCCAGCAGCTCCTACTGCGGGACCCCAAGGTGTTCCCAGGCCAGATGAGGACTGCCCCGGGCCTCCTACCAGTGGGACGTGCCCGGAACACCTCCAGCGGGAGGCGCCCAGGAGGCATCCTGATCAGATGCCTGAACCACCTCAACTGACCCCTTTCGACCCGAAGGAGCAGCGGCTCTACTCCGAGCTCCCTCCGTATGTCTGAGCTCCTCACCCTATCTCTAATCATTTCGTCCGCTTGTATCCGCAATCTCATTCTTTCGGCCACTACCCAGACTTCATGACCATAGGTGAGGGTTGGGACATAAATGGACCAGTAAATTGAAAGCTTTGCCTTCCGGGTCAGCTCCCTCTTCACCACTAAGGACCGGCGCAGCGCCCACATCACTGCAGAAGCCGCACCAAACTGTTGATCCAATTCACGCTCCATTCTACCCTCACTCGTGAACAAGACCCCGAGATACTTGAACACTCTCGCTTGAGGATGAAGAATCCAAAAATGGTAAAAAAAAATTTTACCATCAAAACATCACTTCCTCACTACCTCTCAAAAGCTCTCTTCAAAGCCAGACTCCATTAACAAAAAAACAGTAATCTTACCTCACTGAACACAGGAGCTAGCTGATCAAGGCTAACTGATCAAGGCAGCGGTAGACCAGCAGCTCCCATGTTTGGCGAGGTAAAATTACTGTTTCTGTCAATGGAATCTGGTTCTGAAAAGAGCATAGATAAGATTGACTCAGTTCAGTTCCCTGTCTGCAAGAGCTACCTGTTTGGGAAGTACTGAGCATGCAACTGATTAAATAAGACTTGCAATACACTGCAAGAGTTGTGCGAGAGTTTGTAAATGGATGTTTACTCCCTATGACTTTAATACATCAAGAACTTTTTGGATTCTTCGTTCATCGGAGGAAAGGTTTTCTTGATACTGGGTCAGTAATTCATATACAAATGTTCATCTGGGAGGTGAAGTAACACAAAAGTGCAAAGTACAGACGAGGCTCATGTGAATTTCATTAGTTTTGCAAGATTTTGATCTTAATAAATAGTGGACAAATTAAAATGTTGACCTAATGATGGTGCTAGATGAAAAGTCGGGGGATAAATTAAGTCATTACATCATTATAAGGAAACCATGAATGTCTTTCCAAACGTTTTATTGTATTTAAGTTAGTAAGTGTTTAAGTATTTTCCTGGATAAGTGGAAATCTTAACCTGCTGGTGACGCTAGAGCTCAAATCATGGACTCAAAAAAGTAATTCAGACTCATCTTCTTCTTCAGGGAACCACAAATGTTCCTGGTAATCCATCTCACAGTTGCAGAGATATTTTAGCTTGTACCCAAAAGGTGGACCAGCCGAATGTGGCAAAAAATGGGTTTTACTTGTGCTTGTGTATTAATTTGCTGTGGACTTAATCAGTAATTAGGAAAGCAAAAGTAATATATTGTAGTTTAATGAGACTGCGCTGGGTAAAAATCTCATATGGAAAGCAAATGAAAATGCCGAGAGATGAAGGGGTCTGTAATTAATGAATTGGAGAGGTCTCTCTGCACAGTAGCCTTTTAAAAAGGGGCTATACCGTGACTGTAATGGACAAAGCAATGGCTGGAGAGGACGGACTGCAGTCCTTAGTGGCTCATTATAGTTAGAGAGGAAGAACAGAAGTAGTAGTCCAACATGAGAGAGAGCTGTGTCTGAATTTCTAATGTTCAGCGCCAGTGCTGCTAATGTCAGTATTAAATGGGAAGTGAAACATTCAATGTTAGGTTGTATTCGTTGGTATTCCAGCAGTAAGGTTTGGCTAATGGAGCCTGACTGTTTCCTTCATTCACAGGAATGAGCATGACTCTCCTCTCTCCACTCTGCCTTCATCATCCCATCCCCCACCTCCTAACCCCTAAATCCATGCTACAATCACACTCCTCACAGGCAACTTCTGCAGAGCCTCCACCAGCCATCAGCATTCATGAGCGTCAAAACATCAGCACAGACAGAGTCACTGTACGTTAGCCTAAGGACTGCAAGACAGACTGAGGGGAACAGTCTGGATTTCCTGCTCTACTGAACTCTGCACAGCCAAATTGGACAGAGGCAGGCTGCCCATTTTAATTTGACAATAATTCCATGAAAATCCATAGCGGTAAAAAGTGCAACCGCACAATTATTTTGGCTCAAGTGTGATTATTAATCAATGCCAGTCGACTGTTGTCCAGGTTTGTGCAGCCAAACATCATCAGCATCAACACAAGTGTGTTCACAGCCAGAGTGCTAAGTAGGCCACAGCATGGTATGTGACCCACGAGATGGCTCGATGGCCCCTTTTTGTTTCTCGACCATCTGATATTCTGCCTGCTGAGGTGGAAACTTACCCCTCTGAACCAGAGGAGCAGGAACTGAAGCCTTAGGTATCAGTTACAGAGTGAGGTTAGACGTTTTATGTTTTCTAAAAGAGACACATAAAAAAAATCCTAACTCGAGTCACTCCGACTATAAAATCACCTAAGATGAACTGCCTCTTCTCGAACATTACTGTATGTTCCTGCTGAGAAATAAAGGACTAGATAATTGCTTGACAAATGTGGTTTGTAGACCATGCAGTTATCTCACTTCTGCTCACTTCTCCTGCTGCAGGGGAGAGATTAACATCAGCAGGATCTGAGCCAAGTTGACGTACGTCTTCTGTATCCTCCACTGTCAGCTGGACCAAAAAAAAAAGATGAGACTTTTGGGATGGAGCTGATGTAAACGAAACAAAGTTACTGCGAAAGTCGAGCAACTCACTCCTACCATCCAAACATCCTTGGCAGGTCAAATTCCTGTGAGGCATCTCTGCGCTCAGAGGGGACTTATCTTCATTATCTCGACAAGTGTAGTATCCCGTTCTGTCTTTAGGAGTGAACTAAACATGAAAACTTTTCCTGTTTTGCATTGTTTTTCTGTTGAAAAGATAACCGATCTTTCCGCCCCAAATGGGAGCTGATGTCTGGAGAAAATGTACTCCTTGCACACCTCTAGGCACAAACAATATCAAGCCCACTGAGATTTTTATCTCAGTGCTGACTTGAAATAGAGGACATAATGTGTGTTAAATTGAGCATGAATAAAGCTTTCTGTTGGCGGGGGCCTTTTGTTACCGCCTCCTGAGCAGCATCTTCAGCTGCAGTGACAAAAGCTGCTTCTAGCTCACCATCACACCAGCTCAACTACATCATCTCGACACTGCTACGTCTATAAGAAGGCCAACTTATGTCTACCGTATAGAAGAACACTTTGAAAATACATTGAAAAGACTAAAGTCTGACACCCTCTCACATCTGAAGACAATGTGAGGTTTTATCACACATTATTAGCATTTTTAGCAAGGCTACAACTAGATTCCTTTTCAGATTATTTCCCATCCTACTCCTGGTGGAAAATATCACACCAAACTCCAATAAAAAATATCACATATTAGAAATTCTTTAAGTTTCTGCAAAAACACATAATACTAGAACCAGAAGATAAAAAGTGTTGCATGTCGACAGTGTTATTGTCAATTCGACATCAATAGAATCCCTGTAGTACTAACTTTACAATTTGGATTTGTCGTCTCAACTCCACACTAGCCTCCATTGGTTAGCTGCACTGTGATAATAGGTGGAGACAGTGGAAATGAGAAAGAACCATTTCAATGTGGATCGGATACATGCCAAATTAATCACAGATTCTTGTTCACTCCACAACTCCACCAGTTTCTCCTCCTTTTCCACAGCACATGATAACCGAGAGGTGTTTCTTCATGATTACTGTGTACCTGGTTTGCTGCTACTTGCATGAGCCAAGACTAAAAAAGTTACGACAGTATTAAACATCTAGTTTTAGAGGAACATCAAGATGTGAAAAAGAATGACAGCTCGGACAAAGTTTTATGACCACCTTACATCAAGGTATCAAGATCACGAGAGCACGCACCAACTGAGGTAAAACTCTCACGATTTTATTCCAACATTGGAAATTCTTCTGCAACAATGAAATCTTCACCTTAAAAAAATTCTCAAATAAAATCAATTAAAAAATAAATAAATAAATAAATAAAACAACTCATCATATTGAATAAATGAGTCTCTTTTTTTTAATTAAATCATCTTTCTTTAATAAATAAATGTAATGTATGGTGCTGTCAGACCGCTCCCTTAATACAGGTGTGTGTCTTTCTTTGTGTGCAGCAAGTGGGAGTGCAAAAAGTTTTTTTACTGCAGTGAAAATGTTGGTTTTAGAAGCCGTAACGCTGACAAATATGGACTGAAACAGAATATTTCTTTAGATAAAAACATGCTGTGAATTTTGGAAATTATTATATCTTTCTTTTTTTCAATACATTTGACCTTTAGACTTTTCAACACAGTGTAGAGCAGCAATGATAAGGCAATTAATCGATTAGTCAATCAAAAGAAAATTAATCACCAACTATGTTGTTGATCAATTAATCATTTCAGTCTATTTTCAAGCAAAAATGTCAAACATTTACTGCTGCTTCTTAAATGTGAGATTTTGCTGCTTTTCTTTGTCATGTATGATAGTAAATGAAGAATCTTTGTGTTTCGGGATAGCTGGGTGGATAAAAGAAGCATATTAAAGACATCACTTTGGGTTCTGGGAAAGTTGTAATGAGCATTTTTTAATATTCTTTTTAAATTTTACTAGACTAAACAATGAACTGATTAATCATGAAAATAGCTGGCAGGCTACTCATAAATAAAAGTAATTGTTAATTGCAGCCCTACTTGAGTTGTTAAAAGGTGTTTGGGTCAGATGAGTCGGAAACAATCCTACGCAATCACCACTGGAAGTGAAATACTGGTGTAGCCTAATCTTTATCTGTGACTGTGCAGAAACACCAGGTTTATAAACTGAATGAAAAGACACATTAAAAAAAAAAGAAAGAAAAAAAAGATGTGCAGCATTCGAATAATCTAGAATTCGAATGCCAATGTTATGAATGAAGCTTTGTAGCCTCAAATTGTTCGGTTCAGCATTTGTCCAAACACATAAGAGGAATCTCACTGCAGTGCTTTTTTATTCTGGGGATCGTGCTGTTGTTTCGTAATCTCTGTATCAAACTGTATGAAACCTGACAGCAAGTGGAAAAAAGGAGATAAGGACTAAGAAGACAGATTAAACTAAAGCTGCCGTATATACAAATCTGACATGTATCATGTCAAAAAAATATAAAGCATCAGTGTGGATTCTTTGGAGGGTAGATTATTCTTAAATACTCTGGGATACCAAAACTCTATAAAAAACTAGTGTATGCTACCAAAACTCTGAGGTTGCTATCTACTCTGAGAGCCTTAGAGAGTCAAGTTTCACTGCAGGTTTTTACAGATTACAGGCCCTAAAGCAGGCTGAATGAAATCCCTCCCTCACCTGCTCTACCTCAAATCAGATGTAGGCATTGCTGGCTGGATGATATTCAATTTCGAAAGGCTGCCATTGGCAAACTGATTGTTCTAACTTGAGACAAGACGAAGCAGATGCAGCACTTGGCACATTAAAAGCAGCATACGGAGTGAGAACAGTCCCAAGAACCTTGTCTTGTAAAATAAAAACAAACGAGGCTTTAACGCCTCACTTAACCCGAAGTACACAAAAAGTAATGTGGGTTAAATGAGGGCAATCAAATGGGACCTGACGGTGAGAATCTAGCGAGCCTTAAGTATTAGGTACAACACATGATACCACTAGAAAGATTAGCAGTCATGCACAGGGAGCCCTGCCGCCCGCTTTAGGAGCAACATTTACCCATACTGCCTTGGAAAAGAGCCAGAAGGACACATTCGTCCTGCGCTGCACGCTCACTAACTGTCAGTAAAGCTCAGCAGCTTTAGTGCCGAGCCCCATTCATACACATTAAACGAGTCCTCTGTGGCTGCCGCTGTATCTGGTTTTCTCCATCACCACTTTCCACTTTCCTCTATCTACTCATCTCATTCGTCTCTTCCAGGCAGGAAGGACTGTGGTCACAGAATGTAGCTGTTCTTCTATTCTGAGACAAATAACAGTATTTTCTCATACTCCACCCGATGTTCTGACGTTAAATCAAGGTCCGAGGACACCTTTCCAAAACACAGAGGAAGTTCAGGGGAATGCTGAAGGAAAGAGTGCCATGTATCTCATCATCTTTTCATCACCTCATAGAATAGCGCTGACATTGTACTACATTTGTCAGTGAATCCCATAAAAAGACCAAAACCATATAACCAACAATGCATTAGTCTGTCTCTCAATACGTTCTGATTTACCAAACTACCCCGTCTGTGGCACTCCAATCCCATCGGATGAAGACTTACATGGGTCACAATCAGGCTCAATAATTTCCTAAACCTGCTGGACACTGTAGTTTTTAGCAAATGCTACACCAACAAGACTAAATGGTGTATTTGTTGGGGACTATCTTTTGCCGTGGATTTATACACTTTGAACTAATGAGCTGGACATTACAGTGCCCATATTTATCCTTATGAAGGTAAATGTCATCCTGTGCAATGTTGTGTTGTCTCATGTTTTTTTTACGAGTTTTTGGACAACAGTGGAGCTCAGAGGAATCTGCTTATCAGGTTTTACACAGGCACCACTTGTAAGAGGAATGTACTACAGAGAGGTGCAGGAATGAGTCCTACAACTTGGAAATAAGTTAGCATTTTAGCACTCCCAGTTCCCTCATCTTGAAGTCAATGGGTTTTGGTTGGATGCCTGAAATACAGTCTGTGGTTTACACAAGCTTAAGAGACTTTCAAGTTTTGTTCAGCATAAAATACATCAGTAAATACCCCACTCATAAATGCTGAAGCCTTTACATGATTTAAAAAAGAAGGTTGCTAACAAGTAGCTTAATGATACTGCACATCATTACACTGAACCCTGGCGAACACAGCTTTAAAGTCTTGTTGTGGAGGCAATGTTAAAGTCATGCAACTGTGGTGTAGTTTGTTTAGCCTAATGCTAGCCGTTTACTTCTGGTAATTGCACTTACGCTTCAAAAATCATGGAAGTGGTGTTAATTTGTGAAGATTATCTTTCTGAAAAAATGTGTAAGTATCATGAACTTTTGTTTGCTGTAGAGCTTATTTTCTACAAAAATCTAAAATCCAATGGAATTATCCCATGGGCTTTCTGATGAGGGAACCAGGGCGATGTTAACTTCCATATCGGCCTACAAATACACGTCAGCCCTGCAGCACTGTTTTGGTTTCAACCAAATCTTTCCATTTCCCTAAGAGTCTAACAACTACCACAGTTTCCACAGTTACTTTGGTTGTTCCTATGTCCACAATTCCTGCTACTGGAAAAAGTAACTGCAAAGAACTTACAATAGCCCTTTTAACACAGAGGTCATGCTATAGGGCTGTTACAAGGTCCTTTCTTAACACCGCCTTTGCATTTAGGGGCCGTTTATACGACAACAAATTCAGTAAAAACGGAAAAGTCTGTCCTTTGCGTTTTAAAAAACTTCTGCGTTTATATGATGACGCTATTGAAACAATCCCCGTTCACACAGAGCCGCAAAATCTACTGGAAACGCTGTAGTATGCACGCCAGGCCAATGGGTGGCAGTGTAAATTTGCAAAGCAACACCACGGCATGACGCCATGCGTCTGCGCTGAAGCGCCTTCCTCTACAACGCCGTGATTACAAACCAAAACAAAGAAGACACAATGGCGAAAGCATGCACAGATAACTTTGTCTGGATGGATGATGAGGTGGAGTTGCTACAGTAACAGATCTACACTTCACCTCAAATCAACAGGGTGAGCAGCACAAACACAGCTCGGCATTGTTGTTGTGATGGTCGGCATGCCTAGTGACTGGAACAGTAATGCGCATGTGCGATAAGTCTGTTTTCAGAGGAACTGCATATTGCAAGTTTACATGACAACGGAGATGCTGCCGTTTCCAAAACGTTGCACTCTGGAACCCGTTTTCAAATCGTTGCGTTTTCAGGCACCCAAAACGCTGTTGTCGTGTAAACGATCGGCCAAAACGCAACTAAAGTTTACCGTTTTCAGTTGAAATCGTTGTCATATAAACGGGGCCTTAGAAGCAAGAAAAAAATGACAGCGGCATCACTCCGCTCCAAAGTGTGATTTTAGACATCATGCCAGCATAGTGGGAAGCAAACAAGGCGTGACGGTCGTGACATTTAACACGACGGCATTGGCCTCTAGAGTGACATATAGGAAAGGCATTGGCAGTGTTTTATAAACCATAACAATGGTTTGTGGACATTTTCGGCCACTGTTCAACTTGTTTGAGTTAGCCACTAACTGCTATCAGCTGCTTTTTAAATCTCCCGCAGTGGGTTGCTGGCATAACACGTCAAAACATCACACCCATGCCGCCCATGATCCCGTCCTGCAGGCTGTCCCATTTATACAGACATTGTTTCTACGTTGTTACTACCTCCATTCCTAGCTCAGAGGCAAGACAATTCTGTCCCCCCATTCCGCTATGCAGTGTAAAAGGGGCTAATGATACTGCTTGGTTACTGGGGATAGCTACTGATAGGTATAGGGGAAAAGAAGAGCGCTATCCTCTTCCTGTTTAGATTGCGCAATGGTAAAGGCACTTTCTGTGTGCCGTAAATCAAACCTCTATCTTCCCAGGAGATCATACCTGGAGGCAGGCAGAATTGCACAGTGAAAGCGAAGCTTACAGGGAACCGATCTAAACACTGATGGTGTCATTATTCTATAGCCATTACATTGTGCAATCAACATTTACTTCATAATGACAAAGCAGAGTAAGTAAAGGAGAACACTTGTCTATTTCCATTTTAACAAGGTGAAAAGTAAAACATAAAACGATAATTATTAAATTGCACAACTTAAAATGGCCTCTGCAAATGATCTGCTTTGTCCATACATTCAGTTTGTACAGCATGAATGTCTATTTTGCATTGAAAGTATTATCAGCTTATAAAATGACATTCAAAATTAGTAAGTATCTAATTTTAGCTCAACTTCTACATAATCCGTGCAAATGGCTTATACTTGAATGTCTAAATGCAGATCTGTGATGAGAAAGCTAATCCTCTAAATCCTGAAGTCATGAATGAAATTCAAATGGCAGCTCGTCTCATTCAAAGACATAAAAGTATTGTTTCCTCTTCCTCTTTTGTGTACCTGCTGTCTTTCTTTACATTTGCTAAGAAAGCACATGGATTTCCCACACGTCCCCACGTCACCACACCAATATGGGACAGAGCTGTGAAATACAATGGTGTCCATGGTTTCCAAATAATATCCTGAAAGGTTGTCAGGAGGACACAGTGGAGGGAAAAAATATGTAGTAATAGATGACAGCTGCAGAACAGGTTCGAGACAGTTTGGGAGATTAGGAAGCAGTGAAGAAATACCACCACAATAAACTGAAGGAACCCTGACATACTAAAACGTTCCCTCCAGTTTCATCCGTGCATTCAACAACTTAACATCATGCAGTTGCCATGCCAACCTGTTTCCAGACTGCTGCTGCTATGATGAAAACGGGAAACGCTTCTTGGCTACTGTGCAATAATGAGGAGTCCCAAGCCGACATTAGTATTCCCATCAAGAAATGTGCCTGAGCAAGAAGGCTGCAACAACTCACCGAGATGTCAAAGAGCTCCTCTGTGTCGTCCAACATGCGGACCCTGATGGTGACTTGTCGTCCAGGGGGCATGGCCGGCGGTCTGTGCCCGGGGTCCAATGTACTGATGC
The DNA here is from genome assembly GCF_006386435.1 of Epinephelus moara. NCBI lineage: Eukaryota > Metazoa > Chordata > Actinopteri > Perciformes > Serranidae > Epinephelus > Epinephelus moara. Next base: position 20,856,884 of record NC_065512.1, on the reverse strand, counting down.
CAAGAGTCTCCGGGGCTCCAAGACGCTGCCCTGCTCCAGAGGCCATTGGCTCTGGGTCTGGCTCTGCCATGATGCACTGCAATGCTCACTGCCCAGCCTGCACCAGAGAGGCCAAGAGAGGAAAGTCAGGGAGACAAACACATGCACATGCATATCCAAAATAATGCAACTAAGGAGTTACATAAAGTAATAAGAAACCTCCTCTTACAGAGCATCAGTGATGCAGCAGGTGAAATACAATGACAGCGTCAGAGCCCAGAGGACGGGCTGCACAACCTTCAGTGTCACACTAACACAGTAATTGCAAATGCAGTATTTGCACTCGCCGCTAATGGCTGATAATTGTTGCCTGTGGGAGAACCAATTACTGTAAAAAAAAAAAAGAAAAAAAAAAGGATCCAAGCATGTTCTTGATTTCAAAGCCGAACCAAGCAGCCCTAATTTGATTTGACAAATGAATCACGAGGCCAAAGTGTAAAATCAAAGCGTCAATACAATGACAATTGAATGGGAAGTCGTAAAAGCGAGGCATTAAGGCCAACGACATGCAGACATATACTTAGTTGGGTTTTAATTGGTCTCAAGGGTATCAAGGCAAGGACGTGAGGACACTGCAGGAGATCTGAATGAATGAGTAGTGGATTTGAGTCATCAGACAGCAAAGAGTAAAAATTGTAATACAGCTTCCAACTATTATTCCGTTGCTTTGAAAAGCAGGCCCTATACTATGCTGAATTTTAGGCTACTGTTTTTAAACAGCATCGTCAGCGAAAGTGAAAGCCAACCCCAGATTCACTTTAGTTTTTTCAGCACTTGGGCCGCAATTTTTAGCCTCCACATGGATGTGTGCTGTTTATAGTCCGACCCTGGTCGCTACCTTTTGTATAAGGCCCCGACCTCACCTGCACACTACACCCAGAAGCATCTCGAACATAGCAAAATAAAAAGAGCATACAGGCAGTAGGCAGGGTCTCTCCAGATAAAACCTGCACACCCTTCTAGTGGCTCAAAAGTGATCATTAAGGGGGTTACTTTTGTATGAGTCAATATATTGTTTTTTAGGAAAATCACATCATTCATTCATTCATTCATTCATTCATTCATTCATTCATTCATTCATTTTCCATTATCCTATTGGGGGTCGCGGGGGCGCTGGAACCTATCCCAGCTGACATTGGGTACACCTTGGACAGACCGCCAGACTATCACAGGGCTGACACGTAGAGACAGGCAACTAATCACGCTCACATTCACACCTACAGACAATTTAGGATCACTAATTAATCTGCATGTCTTTGGACTGTGGGAGGAAGCCGGAGTACCCGCAGAAAACCCACGCTGACACATGGAGAACATGCAAACTCAGCACAGAGGGGCTTGAACCCAGGGTGGGGGGGTTCGAACCAGGAACCCTCTTGCTGTGAGGCGACAATGCTAACAATGCTAACTGCTAAAAGTAATAGACAACTGTTGGAAACATGGACAATTATAAAGCAGCAGTCATCAATGTAACAGGTTAAAGTAGCTGAGGGGATCACATTTCACTGGAGTTGTACCTTGTATAATTTCCATGTGACACATTGATAGGTTGACTGAAAAAGAAAAGTTAGCTTTATGTAAAGTTAATGGCTAACGGCTTCAATAGTTACCCCAAGGTAATGGATAACAGTTGAAATAGCTACCTAAAAGTAATCAATAACGGTTGAAATAGTTAAGTAAAAGTAATGGATAACAGTTAAAGTAGTTACATAATGTATTGGATGACACATGAAATAGGAAAAAGTAATGGATAATGATTTAAATAGGTACCTAAAAATAATGGATAACAGTTGAAATTAATGTCAGTGTCAGTCCTTGAGGTGCTCTGACAGGACTTATGTCTGGCAACAATATAATGGAGAAACACCGCCCTGCCACATCCAGCAAAGCAGCGCCCCATCTGACATTCAAATCAAAGTCGAGGTGCAGAATCTGGAATAACCTGCAGTGTAACTCTGTGTTTGTCCCAGGTGCAGGACTGTGTTTGGACAAAGTCGAGGACTCATTCACTCCGAGTTGACACATGAGCAGGGCTGCTATCCACCCCGCATGTATCCACAGCCAGATCCCCCAAGGCCCTGCTGTCCTGCTTAATTCTCTCTTCATTGCACATTCCAGCAGGCTGATGTCATCCTGAGACCTCACCAAGTGCTTCATCAGAGTACTGAGGCCAGTGGGCAGTTGTTCAGCCGCCGCAGAGGTGAATGACTGCTGCCAAGTTTAAGCTGAAAGCTGAATAAGGCATTTCAAAAGGAGTGCATAATGTAATCCAGCAGAGTGCATGGCGAAAATAGGCCAAGGACAGTGGATACACTAAATTCTGTCTGATGATGGTCTGCCTGATGCTTAGCAGAGGCTCAGAAGAAGTTTTCAGTCAAACACTGCACGGTGTAGTTGGGGGGACTGGATGCAACAAGGCTAACAAGAAGGGCTGCATCATCTTCATTATTGATTACGCTGTCAATGTTTTAGCAGTTTTTTATTGATCAACTGGTCAATAATTAATGAAGTGTGAAAAATGTCGATCACAAGCTCCGATAGTCCAAGCACACGTCTTCAAATGGCATGTTTTATTTGACCAACAGTCCAAAGATAATCAACTTCCAGTGATACACAACAGGGACAAGCAGCAAGCTTCTTATTTTGGAAGCTGGAACCAGCAAATGTTAGCTGTTTTTTCAAATACAATTACAAAAATGTGTCGGGATCAATTGTCTGTAGATTAACTAATCAATAAACAGACTCATCATTGCAGCACTACTGATAGCTGGCTTCAAAATATCCAGATTTGTGAAGTTTCAAGGCTAAAAAATGCTCCTTTCAAGTCCTTATCTTTGTTAGGAGAGAGCAATTAGTCTTGAAACTAAACATCAAATACGTAGTCTATCTGAGTTTTACACATTTGAATGTCATGTTGTTTGAATTTCAGTTCTTCCCGATGAACTTATTCATAACTCTGGTTACTTATAAATGCTTAAAGCTAAAAAAACGGGATTCAACAAGCAGATTTAGGCTTGATAAAAAAAGGCAAATGAACCCCAAACATAAGTGCCAAAGTGTTAAGAAAGCATGTCATCATCATTTGCACCTGTCTGTACACTCATCGGCCAACTAATACTCCCTCGAGGCTGATGGAAACCAGACCGAATGCTGTCACCTGGATCATGAATGGAAACAGACATTTCTCTTAATTCAACCCACTCATTTATGACATCTGATCCTCACCCCGTCATCACGCAGTGGCCCTTGCCTTGATTACTGGCGAGTGTCTCATGCCAAGTCTGTAAATGTGTGTCTCATACGCCCTGCGCATGCATGCCGTGTAACCAGACACTCCTCCAACAAAGCACCAGCGAAACCGAAGACAGTGAAAGAGTAGACAGTGATTATTTCAGCCAACACGTACCCTCCCCTGCACCAGGGATCATTTATCAACCAGTCATGAGGTCTGCGTGTTCCTCTGAATGGGTAACTCAGGTCCAAACGAACACACTGAACAGTCACCGGTTGTACAGCTGGCACCTTGTTCCAGGGGGCCACAGTGTGACATGAAGCACAGTCCCCCAGTATGTGGAGCCACAGGGACATTTACAGACCCCTGAGTGTTTCTCACCCTGCCTTTGAACTTGTTTGCTTGAAATTCCCCACGAGTGTGTAACATGGAGCTGTGACTGCTGGCTCGCAGAGTCTCCGGGGCTGTAACAGTGGCTCCTCTGTGTGCAGGGGCACACGGGGGCCCCTTGGTGCGGTCCAACACAGCACAGCTGGAATCCTTTAGTGACAGCTGAATGGCCAGAGGCCGCAGCGGCTGATACAGCCAGCTGTCTACCTGAGGGAAGCTCCACAATAAAAAAGGAGCTCGGTTTCTTCTGTGTTCTGCAACAGTCACTGATACCTGGGTGTGGCTGGCAATGCATGAATCACTATAAGTTCCCAGCGTATAATTGGCAGGGTTGCATGTGTTCGTTAAGTGAAAAGAATGACATCTAACTGGAAGAAAGCGTGTTGTAACCACAGCCTGGCTGCCATTTAAGCCTCTCCTAAACCAGCCTGGATGATAATTGAGGAAAATAGTGCAGAAAATGGTGAAACCCAACAGTCAGTGAGGTCCTTCCCACCTCACACAGCCTGGTAGTGTGTTCACACCATTAATGTAATGTAGGTTAATAGAGCAGGCTGCTGTAATCCTCAGGACATTATCAGACAGGACTGTAGATGTGACATTAATGCATGGACTCACCTGGACACCTTATGGAAACTAAGTGACAGATATGAAACGCACAGCTCCTGATCATTTAAATGTCACACAGAGAGCCATGAGCCGCGAAACATCAGCCGACTGCGGCGCCTGCACGCATCCATACAGCTAAGGTATATTTGTGCAATGCAAGCCGCACTGGAGGACAAATAGGACAGTTACCGGCTGCACATGGGAGATTTTTCTACACACTCATAGTTATTTCCCTCCCTCGAAATCCACAGGATCACAAAACAACACGGCAAAGATACTCCCAGGACTTAACCCTAATCTCCTCAAACAAGTTGAATCACTTCCCTAAGAGCACACAGGGTGAGGACTCGGGCTGCACGATTCTTACCCCTTCTCTCGAAATGCGGGCTTAGTATCCACACGTTATGTATTTCCCAGCTGAAAGGAGGTGTTACATCCACGTCCAGCGGTGCTGACTACAATAAGAGAAGCCCGGTGGAGTTGTTAGATGCGGCTCGGACCGGAGAGGAGGCTTTCTGCGGTCGCCATGGCGGACGACTGAGTGAGTGAGCCGGGGAAAGACGGGATTACATTGAACCGAGTGGCGGATCCACTCCCGGTGCCTTCTACTCAGACAATGAAGGAGGTGCAGCACCTCCACCTTCTAAGCAGCAGCGGGACACGGAAGAACAGCAGCACCATCTAGCGGTGTCTACTGGAACAACCACATTCACATAGTAGTTACCAAGCTTTTAGGCTTGTGACCCATTAAAGGAGCAGTTAACCCCCATATCAAAATTACATATTTTACCCCTTACCTGTTATCAGTAAACTGTTTTGGTGTGAGTTGCTCAGTGATGGAGATATCAGCCATAAAGATGTCTGCCTCCTCCTGAATAAAATGGAGCTACCTGTAAAACATCAATGAACCGCCTAGTCCAGAGGTGTCAAACTCATTTTAGTTCAGGGGCCACATACAGCTCAAATTGATCTCAAGTGGGCCAGACCAGTGAAACCACTGCATAAAAACCTATGAATAACAACTCCTTCAAATTTCCCCCCTTTTTTACAGTCTGAAGTTTTGTCAGTGCCTCAGCAGCAGGCTTCCACTAATATTATTTTAAGATAGAAGTCTGATACAGATTCTTTTGTATCAAAGCTGGTGGTTGACATTATTTTGCACACCGTTCAATAGCTTTAAATATGACCACTCTAAGTATTCATTGTTATTCAAAGAGCTGTATTCTGGTCAGAGTGGAAAACCCTTTTAGCCGGCATTTTACATGAAGTATCTCCTGAAACTTCGCAGCCTGCACAAGTGCATCAACATTAGGTGTGCAAAGTGATCTGGTAGGCCGGATTGGACCCTTTGGCACCCTTGGCCTAGTCCCTTTTGCTAGGCTGGTGTGGGTACACACTTTGATAAATAAATGTCTGTCTCAATTAGACGCCTGGTCGTTGCCAAGCAGTTTATTTTTTTTTTTTTTATAGAAGTTCTTCAGATGTATAAAAGCTGGTTGTTGGCTGCCTCAAATTATATGTCTATTCCTCGATTACCCTGCAAGTAATCAGCAATCAGCCTGACATATGTGACATTTTTAATCATGTTGGAATTAAAAATCTCTGGGTTAGAATTGTCTGCACAGCACGAGTTTGTAATAACCGACCTCCCTGTGAGTCAGTGGGGTTTGAGAAAGAGGCTAATTTATATTCTCTATGAAAATGTTTCATTGACCATCCCTCTTAGCCCCATGGTGAAGTTCAGAAAGTTTTCCAGAGAGTATAAATAAAAGTCAGTGTGTAAGCAAGGTGCTAAATTATTATGGTATATAAATATAGGAATGTATCAAAGGAATGCAGAGTCTCTGACTAATGTATACATTCATGGAAAAGCATATATATACATTTCAAATATTGTCAAACAAGCACTTGCTTGGATTAAAACAGATACTCTATGTTTTATTTACACTAAAGAAGTGGGAGTGGGTGATACCCTGCAGGCCGTCCCCTCTTGGTTGTGTATACTGTCTGTGGGGCCTGTTCGTTGTCAGTATAGCAAGACAGGGTCAGCCACGTAACAGCATCCACTGGAGTTGGCAGAAATGTTTGGTTTTGCTCGAGGACAGCTGCAAAACAGATGAAAGACACTATTTTTCGTCTGCAGTATAAAATGCTATGACTAAGCCTAAATTCATTTGCATCAGTGAAGTGCATGTGGTTTTGAGTCGAGATGACACGAAGCCTGTCTTGCCCTCTCTGGTGCTTGATGTTGGCCTTTAATACCACCTAAAACTTTGCACTTTATCCAGGGTCCACTGGAGGGTGCTTTGGCTTACCACGAAGCATGAGCGACAGGCAGCAGTATCACAAGTCCAGCAGGTCTTACAAAGTTCAAACATGTGATAACTTGAGTGCAATTAAAGTGTTGAAGCGCAATTATAAGTTAGCTCTTCCTTCCTTTCATGCGTAACCACATGACTGTGACTCTGCCACATAAACACCACTGTAAGCTGCAGTCCTGTCACCAGGAAAAGAAAGCCACTGCTGACTTTACTGTCCAAAAGAAAAAAGCAGTAATAGCCAACAAGAGATCTGTAATATCAATCAAGTCGTGGATTGTTCCACAACTGAGTTATATATCATCGGAAAACCGATGGCATGTCCCAGTTTGAGGATTGATACTGTTTCAGCAGCACACTGTTCCAAGATCCCTTAAACAGAATCATCCAGAGGACAGAACTTTTGAATGAGGGGACCAGGCTGTTTTTAAAATAAGTAAAATGCAATGAAAAATACCAAAGTTAAAGGGTAACTTTGGTATTTTTCAACCATGTTTTTCCCATATTTTTGTGTCTAAGTGACTCATGGGAACACATTTTGAAACTAGTCCTTTATTGAGGGAAAGGCCTGCAGTCAGCAACAGCAAACCAGGCTGCAATGTAACCACTCGGGGCATCAAGGCACCAACAATTTACGTCCACTAAAAGTGCTTGTTTTTGCGACTCACAGGCTCGGATTATTATCATAAGAGTCTGATAACATTATGGAAAGGATCCCTACAGAGGCCAGCCTTTTTATTTAACCAGAAACAGCCCCGCGATGGCCAGTGCCAAACCCACTAGACTCCATTTAAATAAGCAGTAATTTTATTACCATAAAACACACTTCGTTCAAAGTTGACAGAAGCAAAGAAACCCTCACAAAATATGTCTTGGTTTGTGTTTCCACTGTTCCAACAATCACCAACTCTGGTTTGGTTGAAATGAACCCTTAATTCACCCAGTCAGATGTGAAAATATGCTGGCTCTATACATGCTTAAATTACTGATTATTTAAGTGGAGTCTGGTTGGTTGGGGGTCATTCTGGTCAAACAAAAGGATCTTACTCTTTAACAAAAAGGTCTATATTGACAATTGGAGCCTGTCAGTGGCAAAAACAAACACTTTTAGTGGATGTGAATTGATGGTGTATAATTGCCCCTTGTGGTTACATTGCAGCTTGTTTTGCTGCTGCCCGCTGCAGCCCTCTGGCTGAATACTGCACCAATTTAAATGTTGTGTGTAGTCATTTATACACAAAAACATGGAAAAAACATTGAGTTCAAGTTGAAAAGTACCGAAGTTACCCCTGAAGACTGTCCAGGTTCTTCATGGCAATATAAACCAGTACATTATTGATGGTTACATTATTTGTTTAGTGTAATAAATGAACGCCAAATAAATGCCTTTGATTAATATTCTAATGTGAAATATTGTCAATAAATGGCTGCTATTTGTAACTCCAAACAACCGTCATGACACAGATTATGGGGAAATGGACCCCTGAACACAGACATCCCTCCAACAAGCCAGGGCGGCCAATCAGATTTCAGGGGGGACTGTGCCACCTCTGGCCACCCCTCTGGATTAATTTAATCATTCCATGAACAATCTATTTTCCACACTACATAACCATAAAGCTGTACATGTTGGAACTATTCTGCTGTATAAGTGCTCAGTGCTTTGTATTCCCTGTTTCTACTGTCCTTTTTTAGGGATGGTGGCCTGGGGCTTTGGCCGGGACCAGAACCTCCACATCGCCCACTCCTCCATGTATGTAGCTGCGTGCAGGGACAGGGATAAAAGACAAGCACTGTGTTGGAAAGCTGAAACTGGGATTTTTTTTTTTCCCTTTCTTGTCTCTATTTCATGTCTGCTGCTCGCCCACCTTCTCACTGGCAGGAAGAGAAGTCTCCTACGCCTTGGTGGTGTGGGACTGAAGATGGAGAAATCACACTCAGTGTCTTGGCAGCTTCAGAGGCCCCCTGGAGGCACTGATTTGGAACTGAGGCACAGATGAACATTTCAGCGAGAGCGCGAAAACCGAGTGAGAGCTGCTGCAAGAAAGAGAAAACAGGCAAGAGACAATGCTGCTTTGGATTAGTTATGTAATCAATTAAGATGTACCATGTTCTTCGTGATCTCCGTTATGTTATGTAATCGTAAACGAAATCACGAGTCAACTTCACACTGATCACCATAGGGTGAGGAAACACTTGTACATATAGAATAAACACATGCTTTTAGACTACTATTTATTTGTAAGTCTGTTACATGACTTCCACTCAGGTCACTGTACATTTATCTATTACCTCTAGAGCTCATTAATTCATACCAGTTAGTAGTCTTAGCTTTCAAATACATAACCAGAATTCAGCCAACTTCTTTTCTTCAACACTGTGTACTCGAGGTTAAGGGGTTCAAATGAAGTCCAACAGCTTCTGGGCCCCCATTAACCCACACATCCTCCCACTCTCTGTGCAGTATTTGTCTACACTGAAATACTACCTGACCCCAGATTTGTTGGGCGCGCTACTGGCTCACCCTTTTTTCCCCTTTAAGGGTGGTGGCCTTGTTAATAACCAGTGAGTGTGTGATGTGTGCTTCATTGTGTATGTGGAGGGGAGCAACTCTCTTGGGGTGTCATGGTGAAGACGGCAGGTGACAAAGAGTGATGTTAGCCAGTAGAATTAAGTGTCTAGATAAGCTAAGGGCTACAGTTCAACCTCATGAGAAGGCTATGTTTGTTGTTTTGTGGTGAAGACTGCAATAAAGCCATTGTTGGTGAACAGCACCTGAACACTACGCCATCCTTCTTTCTGCAGAGTGGTCCGCACTGCTAGAAGCTAGTTACTAGCTAATAACGAGCTAATGAGCTAATTCAATGTTCATAAGCCAGCATGTTCCCAACTACGGTTCAGAGCCGGTAAGCTGTCACGGAGAGAGGTTACATGTGGTAGTTTGATTGACGCATTAACTCAAGAATATTCAACATGCAAGCACAGAACTACAAAAATGATGGTCTTATAAACGGAGCCTTGTGGTAGTTCAGGCAGGCAGTAACTCATATGGAGCCTGTATAGACCTGGTATTAACATGGGTTTTGGGTGATCTGATCACAAGTGGACAGCACTAAATACAAGTGTAAACATCCGCCCTGACGCATTGTGATCCGATCACTCAAACTACTTGCTGAGGTGGTGTGTAGCCTGTTTAGACCTGGTATTAACATGTTATGGTGATCTGAACACAAGTGGACAGCCAAGATACATCGTTGTTGACACCTTGGCCATTGTATTGTAACGAGATAGTCGCTGTTACTCACTCCATCCAGCAGTGGTTTTAATAGTTCCCAACCCTCACCTATGGTCATGAGCTCTGGGCAGCGACTGAAAGAATGAGAACATGGATACAAGCGGCTGAAATTAGTTTCCTCCATGGGGTGGTCGGGCTCACTTAGAGATAGGAGCCCAACCACCAGGATAGTAAGGAGCTCGGACATCTGGAGGGAGCTCAGAGTAGAACCGCTGCTCCGTCCCACTGGTAGGAGGCCCCGGGGCAGACCCAGGACACACTGGAGGGACTACATATCTTATCTGGCCTGGGAACACCTTAGCGTCGCCCAGGAGGAGCTGGAAAGCGTTGCTGGGGAGAGGGATGTCTGGGGTGCTCAATGCATACTCATATACGTATATATATGTACAAATCTATTACTAAACCTTGAGAAGTTTGCATAATCCTCCAGTGGTCTGTTCAACCTGACAGCCACATGAAACACACTTTTTACCATTTCTTCACAATATCTTTCCCTGAGGGTGTATTCAGCTTAAGAAGGGATGGAAGATGGAAATGAGATTCCATTTCTATTTTAATCTCCGTTGCAGCAGCTGCATCTCCTGCCCTGTCACCGTTTCCCACCAACTTTGAATACCAGGTCATTAGCGCCAAAGCCAGACTTTTACATTTCTCCAACCCCCACTGTTCCAGTCAGTCTGGACCCACACACACACACACAAAGGACACACTAACTACAGTCTAATTGCATGCGCTGCTAGTCTGGCTTACTTAAAATCTTGCTGTCTGCTCTGTTTGAACTCCCTTTGCAAATGCCCCAGTTGCTTATGTTTTATTACAATCGATGCTTTGAAGAAATGGAGGAGGGAGGGCTGTGTGTGAGTGTGTCTGTGTGACTGGCTGTATGTATATTAAACAATTATAAAACCTTAATTCACATCTCATTACAACAGTAATCTGCTGAAATCAGCAACATTTGTATTCATCTTTATGTTGGCTGAATCACGTCCCTGATTAGTATTTAACACTCTCTGATTAAAGCCTGCACTCTTTGCCCCGGCAGTTCCCATAAGGCCATTCTCTCTTCAATAAACAAGAATTAAAAGTGAGTCTCTAAGTTTAAAGGCCTTAAATGAGATCATTTGAAAACACCCCAAAACACAAGCACAATGTATTAAATTTATTGGCTTCTTCTGTCTAATAAAAACGTATCACTTGTAAAATATTTAAGGGCTTTGTTGTGCAGTTATTATGCCTCTAGAATCTAGTTAACTGTGTAAAGTCGCTCTAAATAAAGCATCAAATCCTACTGATTTCAACCTTAAACATTCCTAATTAGAGAGTCAATCGTTCTCATCGGCAGGTGCTTTAATACTCGAGACAGTTTAGATCTCGGTGTCTTCCAGGGTTTGGCAGCAGAGGCAACTCTGACATCCCTGAAATGTTCAGGCAGGGTGGAGAGGTGGGGAGTTGTTACAGCTGATCAAGCAGAAGGAGGGAATCTGTTTTGTACAGCGAACGACCATCCAAGCCTCGAGAATGAGGCTTCCTCCCGTTAGACATGAACACTGTGGAGCTCCTGCCGAGTCCTCCACCTCCACAAGAGAGGGAAACCAGCAGGGGGGAGCCTCATCACATGCTCTGCTATACTAAATATACAAAGACAGCGGGATTACACAGATTTTATTACTGCCACATTTCTGTTTGAATAACCTGGGCTAGAAATAATTTCCTGTAGAGATTCTCCGCCTGACTGTATTCAGATGCCCATGTAAAGGCTTTATCAGATTTATATACTATATTTGGTAGTGTTTATGAAATACTATTTTTATCTGTCGTTTTAATGTCGGACTTCCTTGTACGGAAACCCGAAAAGGCTAGTAAGAAAAAAAATTTTGGTGATACATTTTCTAAGTCTGATCTATACAGTTTTTTTCTCTCCTATCTTAGAACTTAAAATCAGGTAAAAAAGAAGATTATTCTTCCACCAAGCCACCTACGTTTTAAGTTCCTTATTCTTTTCACAGATGAGAAAAAGGTGTATTTTATTTTATTCATTAATTTATTTTGTCGAGGATCAGTTTTCTGTGTTACGTTTTTTAATCTGTGAAAATTAAGTTTTGACTTGATTATTTTTCCAAGTCTTTGTGGTTGTAATACTCATTTTGGCCACAAGAGGCTGAAGTACACATCTCCCCATGTCCTAAATATGACTAAGAACATTCATGTTTTTTTCAGGTGAGTTTTAATTTCTACATGCACTCTAAACACATGGTAAATACATATATATATATCATATTGTATATTGGCAAGTTATGTAACATTATTGTCATTATTGCAGCAATAATTCAATTGTCAACTGAAGGATGGGATTAAAGTAAGAATAAGCATCAATATTCATTAAACAGCACCCGATTCTATATCATAAATATGAATAAATAAATAATATGTTATTTAAATCAAAATGTATCCAAAATGCTTATTTTGTTGTGTATAACTATAATTAAATGTACAAAATTATCCCATTCCCTTAGCAAGAGTCCATACGTCCCACTCATAACACCAAATAGTGCGGCTCGCTGCAAGACTTACATTTTTCTGTGGCCAGGAAGTGCGTTCATGCCTTTCAGGTGGGAAGAAATTCTTTGTAACAAGGGTCAACATGTCCCCCGGAGAATACCTGGGAGCAATTTGCTGGCAAAAGTTAACCTATCCCCAACATTTAGTTTGACGGCACTGGACTGCAGAATCAAACGACCACAGCAGTCTTTCATAGATATTGCATGGCAGCTGATGGTAAAACATCCCACTCATAAGTGGTGAAGGGTCCCTGTTACCTTGACTAACGCTACAGAAAACTAATCTTAGCTATGAAGTCCACTTAATCTAGGCTTTAGCTGTTGGTTAGCCATGAACACTAGCCTATGTTTTCCCTTGCTATCAAGTAGGCTAAGAGCTAACACTTTTGGAAAGTGTGCTTCAGCAAAAGGTTTCACTTGTCTCCTTGGTCTTTTTCTGTCGTGTAAAGCAAAATGTAATCTGCATGGACAGCTGTTTAAAATCACAGAAATATTATGCTGTAGCTTGCATGTGTTTTTAATTTATTAGGCATATATTTACTGATTGATCAGCTTCCAGCCTGTCTGTGAGCTGTAGATTCCCCTCACTTGCTATGGTGGGCTGGGATATAAAATCAACATAACAACAACTATTTTGGTTCACAAAATGTCTGCTGTCAGCCAACCTGGTGATTTTTTTTTTTTCCTCATGTCGTGCAACGCGTTTTTTTGTCAAGAAAATATCAAGTGTTGCATGCCTAAATTTGGCTTTAGAAAATGGATCACCAGTTTTTCTCACTTGCCTCTCAGGGCTTCCATAGCCTCACCATGATGCCGTGTGTGTGTGTTTTCTTTTCTGTGTTTCTTTAAATGTGAGAAGTCAGTTTGGGAGTATTTACTCTTGTCCCCCATGTAGGAATACACCAAATCCTTCAGCTGTTGTATAAATCCAGGCATTTAGTATTTCAATCTATAAATTTAGACGACTACATCATAGCGACAGATGGTATAGATTTAGGTTAAAGAAGCAACTGCGACAAAAACGGAAATACCCATCAGAGACGTTCTCCATGAAACTGCGAGTTACTCACAGTCAGCTCTTCTCCATCCCTTAAGGGTTGCTTGTAAAATGTGTTTTTCTCTCTTAAGCTAATCAGATGGGAAAACTGAGAAACTGGGATAAAAATCTAGCAGGAATTTCTGGCACAGCTTCACCCACTCCCACTGTGCACGGAGAAGGGAATATTTTTGACCCCTTAAAACATTTCACGAAAAGCACAGACTGTTTTCTTGGTTTGATTTTGGTGAATCACTTCTCCAGGGACTGCAGGCTTGGCTGCTTTCTAGTCATCTACAACATCAACAACATAACATATATGGCTGTGCATTAGTGATTAATTAAATGCAAAAAACATAATTAAGCCAGATACAAGTCGGTCATAATTCAGGTAATAACTCACAGCTAACAGACAGACTGGTCACCAGAACATGTGGGAGGTGAATGAAATAACAGAAACAACTGTTCAAGCTATTTAGTGAATACTTTTGTTGTGAAATATGTAATGAATCATTTCTGTCAGGATTTTGGGACAAATAACACCAAACAATATGAATAATGGCAAGGTTTTCTATTTGAATGTATTGTGTTGAAAATTATTTGACAATAAATAAAAATCTAAATTGACTTGACTGACATTGTATGGGAGGGTTTACGGTTCCCTGTATAATGTAATGTACTGTGGTTTCAATAAAATGCTGTGCAAATAAGATACTCTTTCTATAAAATATGGCAACCTTTTATTAATTATATGGAAAATCTCCCATCCCATATGATTGAATGACTGTTTGCATGTTCCGTCTATTTTCACCACACTTGTATTATAAGAGACTGTGCAATTGTGGAGAAGACTACCCTATCTCTCAAACCCCCACACCGAATTTTTGTAGTGTAGTATTTAATTTTATTTGTCACATTTTTATTTGCATTGTTAGATGTCAGTTTATTTTATTGTCTGTTATTTTTGAAACGTTCATAATCTAAAGCTGATGTTTGTGACTGTATGCTTTGTACATTTTGAAAAGCTGAAATAAAATATACAAAAAAAAAAAGCTGCGCAGAGATGGATTATTTCAGTTCCTTAAATTCAAGATTTTTTGTAAGTGGCTATAAAACATTCTCAATTCCTAAAGTCAGCTCTGCCAAGTTTTTAAAAAGCACATTTACTTATCGACTTACTGTTGTGTTCAGGTTTTCCAAGAAGGATTCAGACAGTTTGCTTTAGTGAAAATAACAATACCACACCATATAAAAAGTAAATTTGCAGTGAAAGTCATCTAATCAAAGTTTTTACTTAAAGGAAATGTTTGTACTTTGGGAAATACACATTTGTTTTTCTTGCCGAGAGTTCCAGTGGAGTATTTATACCCTAGTGTGGGATAAATACTGTATAAAGCTCACACCGGGAGCTAGCTAGCTTAGCTTAGCACAAAGACTGGAAACAAAGGGAAACAGCTAGCCTGGCTCTGTGAAAGATAACAAAATCTGCTTACCAGCGTCTCTAAAGCTCAGTCATTAGCTTACCAAGTTGTATTTTGTTTGTTAAATTCCTATAAGTGTAAAAAAAAAAAAAAAGACAAATCACTGTTTAATGTAGGTTTATGTGCTGAAATATTCCTAGGGCGGGACAAGTAACATCCTGAAGTCTCTGCTTGTTGCAGGGCAACTGGTCTACATTAAACTGCTTGATATAATATTGTGTTATTTAAGAACGATGTATTATATTTCAAAGACTGGTAATACATTTTGTATATAAAATCCTAATCTGAAAAGTAACTATGAACTGTAGAATAAATGTAATGGAGTGAAACATACAATACTTAGCTACTTCTGAAATGCAGTGGAGCAGAAGCAACATAAAAGAGGAATACTTAAGTAGGCTAATGTCGCTACCACTTAAAGGTGCTATATATGAAATTCATAAAGTTTATAGCAGCATACAACAGTTTCCTATGTAAAGATATAGTAATAATAAGAGTATTAATTATTTACTATTAATGTCTGATAAAGGCAACATGGATTATGACCTAAACACATGTATCCAGTGGAGGAATTGTTCCTTGTTGTTTGCACAGATCCCCCCTCAACACACACACACACACTCCTCCGTTACAGCTGCAAATTAGACTGTGAAATTGACAACTCATGTGTCGCCATCTGGTTGCCATGACACCTAGTTATTAGGCCTTCTGATAGTCCTAGCTCTGCTTGTTTGTTCCGTCTTTCCCCTCCTGCACATCGACATTGTTTCCGATATAAAAAGGCATGAAACATCAGGGGGGGTAGTCCAGAGTGTGGGCTGAGAACAGCTCGGCTCTTTTCAGCGAATGGTGACTTCCATCTAAGGTAAGGCACCAGCAATAAATAGTTTGTCAGGAGCCTCTCATTTAGTGTTTCAAAATCCTAGAAAAATAATACATCACCATTAGAGCCTTTAAAATGTACATACAGGGTGCTGTTGTACCTCACAGTGAAAATGTTCCCGCTAAATGTATAATTTCTCCTTTTAACATCTCACCCTATTGATTTCCACAATCCCTCTGTGCCGCACAGGTACAAAAGCCTCATTTCCACACATTTCAGCCCCCGTCTGGACCGCATTGAGACTTTAATGCTCCACTGATCAATGAGACGATTAAAGCAATTTAAAGGCTCCTTTGTTCGGCCCGTGCATCGGACTTCTCAAAACTGCTGGGCTGGCAGGGTGTTCCTCTACGCCTCGGAATAACAGCCTCGTGAACTCATATCCCCTGGATTAAAAGTGCACAGGGCAGACATGGCCTTTTTGTCATGGACTGCTATATCGCACACAGACACCCCAGGGACTGTGCTGCAGTCTGGGAGCGATGGTGGTGGTGGTGGTGGTGGCGTGACTCATGCAGTTCCCCCCCTTTCATCTTGACATTTGACATACTGATGTAGAGGATCTCAGCTGGAACAAACACGGTGTGCTGTGTCACAGCTGCAGAGTCTGTGCCTCTGAGCCCCTGGCTTACCGAACTGAGAACAGGTAACAATGAGTCAGCGCCTATTTAATTCATACACCTACGCTGTGGAACTCAGGGGGTTGTTTTCAAGATGATTTTATTTTTATTTTCCACTCTGTTCCCTCCTGAAAATCCAACATCTCATGATGCTACCTATCATTCCTTTAAAAGTCTTCAACTCTGCGAGGATTTGAGGAAAAGGGGAACTGGAGTGCAGGATGACATTTTAAAAAGTCCAAGAGACAAAGCTGCACAACAACTAATAGGCTGACTCCTGCAAAGCAGTCTGTAATCCATTCTCATTAAAGCTCTTCCACTGGACAACAGGGACATTAAAGTGTGTTTGACTATATTTTACCACAAACACAAATGATGCTGCTGAAGACTGAGTGATGCCAGAGGGATTCTGCTTCCTAATGAACCCCACTGAGACCTCTCACCATCAGGTCCTTCAGCCCTCTGCCCCGTCTCATCAGGGTGGATAAAACACCTCGGCAAGCCAGACAGCACAAACAGACCACACAGGCTCGCTCTTTACCAGCTCCGCTTGCGTCAGGTAGCTGAAGGTGGATGTTGACAAGCGCCTCAGAGGACATGCTGGCACACACTTTCCTCGGATCTATTAACTGCCGATTCTCCCAACAGGCCACTTCCACTCTGCATCAGTGATTCAAAACAATCTCTAAAATTAGTTGGGAGGCAAACCAAGGAGAAAGGAGAAGGGAAAACACAGAGGAGCCAGTCTTTTTTAATCATCTCTAAAAAACATTTTATCTATGAATTCAGTTTCTGGGTCCTTGCCCTGTCTGGCACAACGGATTAACTCCAAATCCATGTTACCCAAAACTGAAAATATATTTAACTATTGTGTATTAGGTTCTCTTATTTCTTGTACAATCTGTTTTTAATGATACTCTACAAAGGGCACTATAAGAAAAGTATGGCCTCATATTGAAATAAAAGGAGGTATTACAGGTTAATTCTGTCATTCATCAAATTCTGTGACCTTACTTGAAATATCAGCTTTAGAAATTTCAAAATTAAAGGTAGGTCTCTAATGATATGTGTCAAAGAACTGAAAACAACAGCTCCAGTGTTAAACTCTACTCAGATTTAAAGGTCAATATAAATAAATAATGCTGTTCTAGACAAACTGAAAAACATATTTAATAGGGCTGACAAAATAACGCGTTACTTTTGACCGATTTATCACAGAAAAAATAACGGGTTAAAAAAATTAACACTGATTAATCGCTCTCCGTGGTGCCATTTGACCCGGTGCGTCACTGAAGGCCACAGTGGCTTTGTCGTATGATGGAGGCAGGCGAGATGATGCTGCTTAGCACCGTGAATGGAACGTTTACATCTAAAAAACACCCAGATGGAACTGTTGATAGGAACACCACTCTCCGCAATTTGTGCAGTAAGGAATTTTCGTACAATCGGAGTACTTAAAGCCTAAAAATATCACCTCAACACAAAGCAGGTAGCAGCGAACCTGAAGGTCCCAGCTAGCACAGCCTCTGATGCTAAAGCTAGCAGTCAGCCTCGTCAAGCCACACTCAACTAGGTGTTCAAACTGAGTAAGTCTACCTGTGACCAACTAACTTACTCCGTTGCAATGGACTGCAGACCAGTTTCAGGGTAGAGGACAGAGGAAAAATTGTGTCCAAAATCCATTAGCTTTACTACAACACATCTGCTAAATGATATCTCTGTGTCAAAGGAAATTTAGAGTTGTGTAAGTACAAGCAAACACAGAGCTGAGTCTCATCCTTCAGTCCAAGATGGCCTCTTCCTCTAGCCTCTGCCTGACAATTTATTTTGTCTTTTTGAAAAGATGAATCAGGGTTTATCTGTTTGTTTGTTTTGTTGGCATCTCCCATAAGCCTTTGTCAAAGCAGCCACTTTTAAAGCCTGATGGGCACTGTAGTCACTGAATGCTAACAAAATGAGCTTTTATCTTAAATAGCCTACAATCTTTCTTACAAGGTATTGCCTGAGATGCCACAATAAGAGAGATCTAAACAAATAAAAGCACAGGTAGGTTCCATGTATTCAATGTGGAGTGTACAAATACTGCTTTCCCACCAAATTAGCTCTGGTTCTTGAATCAGGATTCTTGGAATCTTAATTTTATGTAGCAAACCAGCCTGTGTTTTCACCAGTGTTAAGCCGAACCACAGTAATCAAGAATGAACTATCAACAGAGGGTGTTGCACAATGCACAATCAAAATAAACGGTATCCTAGTTGCAAGATAGCGGATCGCATTGGTTTCCTGTGGTGGCATGGTAGTGCAGGTTTCCTGCTTCTAACCCCAGGTGGGGGATTCAAACCCTGGGGTGGGGGAGATCTTCTGTGTTAAGTTTGCATGTTCTCTCTGTGTCAGCCTGGGTTTTCTCTGGGTACTCCGGCTTCCTCCCACAGTCCAAAGACATGCAGGTCAATTGGTGACGCTAAATTGTCCGTAGGTGTGAATGTGAGTGTGAATGGTTGTCTGTCTCTATGTGTCAGCCCTGTCGACCTGTCCAGGGTGTACCCTGCCTCTCGCCCAATGTCAGCTGGGATAGGCTCCAGCCCCCCCGCAACCTCCAACAGGATAAGCAGATATGGAAAGTTAATGATTACCTGTGAACTTTTGCTCTGTTATCGCAGATATTTGTTTTTAGCTAAAAACAAACATGCATTAAAAATAAAAAGAATATTTTGTGCAACACTCCATCCTCTCTTTCCAATCTGTAGTTTTTGACACGTCCACTGAAGTCGTCGCAGTTTGCACTTTGGGCCAAGGAAAACCTGCGATTTCTGGGTTCCAGCTGGTAACCAACCTTTCGGGTTCAAAACCAATTTATTTTTGGTAGTAAATGACTCCATTAGGTGTGTAGCAGACACGAAATCTGTTCCATGTTGGTGAAAAAGGAATAAAAGTGTGTAACCTTTCCTTCTTGTTCAACCAACAAGGAGGAGAATAACAAACTACCAATAGCTGTCTTCACTGATAAAGCTAACGATATATTCAGATCAGGCTGAGCCCGTTAAATAAGCCACAGCTGAGGTAGGTGCCATCAGACTCTGAGGCTGAGTCACAGTAGAACAATGCATAAGCAGCAGTGACCATGCTTGGATTGTGTCAGACATTACTGGACAGACACAGAATTCATCTTGAAGCCCAAAAAAGACTGCTGAGAAGAAGGCAGTCCTGCCTCGGGCTACCTGGCCCAAGAGATAGCTCCTCTAGTTTCAATTTAAGAACCTCAGTGAGCAGCTTGATGCTAGCTGCAACATTTGTTTACCTGAACACAAGAGATAAAGTGCAGGGGTAAGAGGCAACACCTGAAGGAGGTAAGCCAGACCTTCCTCTTGTTTCACCATCACGTGTCAAACAGACAGCTGATAGGAGGCTGGACAAAGACTTTAACAGTTCTGCCTGATAACTCTGAGGGGAAGTTTAGAAGAAAGGATGTGAGAAATGCCAGAAAGGTGTGTCCTTTGCTCTGACACTAAACATATCTGCAAAGTGAATCTCTTCCGGTCATATGTGGCCCAACATGATGAGACATGTGCGGGGCTTATTACTATTGCTATTAACCAGAGCTCAGATTGTAGCTCTCAAATGACTAATCAACTCCATAGCAGTACTTTACTTCCTGTTTACTCCCCCCAAAGCCCCCAAATGATGGAAACTATAGTTCCAAAATGTATTTTCTCCCAAAACCAATCAATGTAGGACTTGTACCATCAATATTTAGCATTACATATAGGGTTAAAGCAGCACATAGTGTTGCAGCAGTATACTGTAAAACCGTATACCAGTCTGAAAATTGACGCTTATCATACCCTGTATATTTGCTTGTCTATGGAATTGAAAAAAATAATCAAACCAAATGGAAAATCTTAGCAGTGCATCTCCTTTTCTCCTCCAATGCCTGTCAGACTTTTTACACAACGTCCATAAAAAATAGTCTCAAGTTTCAATTATAACAAAGCACCTATTCAACAACAAAAAAACCCCTTCTGTTTTCATTGCTTTAAATGTCATTGTAACTCATACAGTAGTCTAATACCATATATTATGAATCTGTGTTGTTTTCTGAGGTGATTATTGTACCGTGACAATCTCACACCATTGCAACCTTGGCAGTACAAAGCATCATGAAAGAGTGGTCAAACCAGTTTATGATTAAAGGGTTTAGATTTTTTAAGGGGGTTGTATGAGGTACTTATCCAAAGACACCAAACTACAAGCAAGCTGGAGTCCGACATGGAAGCTAAGCACTGCTGTGGAGGGGGCAGCAACAAGACGTATTTTAGCCACCTGAAAAAATCAGTATCAGTTTAAGTGTACGCTACACAGAGTATTTTCACTGCTTTACCTTTCGGTCAGACATTATTGATTTTCAGGAGCAGAATGAAGCCATTATATTGCTCTCATCAAAGCTAGACTCCATTAAGAAAAACAGCGATTTAACATTGTTGAGCACAGACGCTTGTGGTCTACCGCTGCCTCGAAGAGTTGTTTTGTTTGTATTATTGTGTGACTTTGGTGTTTAAAAGCATTAGTCTGGATTCACCAAAGTCATACAATAAAGCAAACTAACTGATTGAAGCAGCGGTAGACCAGCAGCTCCTGGGTTCAGCTAAGTAAAATTACTGTTTTTATGCCTCTGCGCCGGCAATAGCCATAGCTGGAAGCATTTTGTCTATCTGTCCATGAACGCAATATCTCAAGAAAGCCTTGTGAGAATTTCTTCAAATTAGGCACAAACGTCCCCGTGGACTCAACAATGAACTATGTAGATTTTGGTGGTCATAGGTCAAATCTATAGATCTTTCTTATTCTTGTGAAAGTTATATCTCAAGAACACCTTTTGGGGACTTTTTCAAATTTGGCACAAACGTCCACCTGGAAGCTGATTAGAATTTGGTGGTCAAGGGTCAAAGGTCAAGGGCATTGACCTCACAAACCTACTTTCAGCCATAACTCAGGAACTCATATGCTAATTATGACAACATTGCAGACATGTCTAGTAGGATAAAATGAGGAAGTGATGACATTTTATATCCAAAAGGTCAAAGGTCATATCTCAGGAACAGAAGGGAAGACATTTGGTCAGATGCTGAATTGGTGACACTAATCTTGAAACTGTGCTGATTATATAGATCTTTTGTGTTGGGGGGGGAGATGTGTGTGGAACTGAGAGAAACTTGACTGGTGCGCAGAAGCATACAACCATAGGGTGGTAATTTTAGTTGTTAATGGAGTCTGGTGGCTTTGATGAGAGCATAGATGGAGAACTGCAGCCATTAACGGCTTCCCCATTGGAGTGGGCTGTCTGATAGAAAAGTAATGCAGTGAAAATACTCTCAAAATAGCGTGCACTTTCTTAGGTGGGACTTTATTTAGGTGGCTAAAATATTTTTGTTGCTGACCCCCATCCACTGCAGTACATTGCTTAGCTTTTGTGTTTCGCGTGATACACTGACTATAGATAAGTACCCCATTCAATCCCACTTCAAAAAATCTGAACTATCCCTTTAAGGCCTCTGGGAAATTTAAAAAACAGTTAACATAGTAATTATGCAGAATTACATGTTAGAAAAGTACAGAAGAAAAGAAGCAATTTGGTTATAAAACCAGCATCAGAGTGCAACAAAGAACCAGCGTTTCTTTCAGCATGTCAGTCCACTTACTTCATTTCACTTAAGCTTGGAGGCCGCAGTCGAGTGTTGAACGCACTTTTATTGTTTAGGTGTCAAATGTAACAGTGTCACCATTCAGAGAGGGAATAAAGAGTAAATGGTCACATAAAAAAATATAAAATCAACAATGAAAATGGTCACACGGGGAAAGTCTGGTTCCCGTGGCAACACAGATGTACAGTTGAGACAGTGTCCAGATCCAGACGTGTATGTGTTTGGTTTGCACATTTCCACAGCCTATATTTATCTCAAACAATAAGAGTCCTTTTTTTGTTTACTAGCCATGCATACAGTTGACAATTCCACATGTGTTGAGTCAGTGTCTTCACAGGAGCTGGCACTTTCAATACAAAATATTTACACTACCATTTATTATTCTTATTATGATCGCCTTCGTCGTTACTATTTGTTACTATGGATTTGAATACTCTGAGCACATACAGCATGGGATCAGGATGTTGAAACTCGTACGCACCCCATTTCTCATATTGATACCGGAGGAGAAAAAAAAAAAGTAAAGTATGACAAATGTTGGCATCTTCACTTAAAATGTCACCCATTCCTGAAAAGAGATTAGAGCGATCGTCTGTAGAGATATTCAAACACTGAAAAGATGAACTCTTTGTCCCATCAGGATGAAGCAGTTAGTTATATTACTACTCGGCAATCTGCTGTCAGAGTCCCCCAGAGAGGAAAACGGAACACGATATGTGAAAGACTCTGCAATTGTTTGCTATTGTATCTCAAAGTGAGAAAATAGGAAAGAGATGACTGCACCAATGTTTCAAGAAAGACACTGACTTATCCACCATTTTCTCTCCATTCCACTTTCAACGATTGGAAAAAAAAAAAAACAAATAAGAAAATGGAGGTGCTTTCAGGTCACCTCTTTGGTTCAGCCCTGTGATGAGTAGAAAAACCTCCCGCCGACCACTTGCACAAAATAAGCTGGGAGGAAAAATGCACATACTGCAAATCAAATACTCCTTAACATTTAGAACAACTGGATCCCAGATATCTGTTACTGGATTTGTGTACAGTAGCTACCGAGTGGTGGTAACAAAAGATGCATCTTCTCTCATACAAACAAAACCAGAAAACATTATTTACTCACTTTGAACAGACCGTAGAACAACCTAAAGAGTAAAGATCCTGATCTGTGATTGTGTGCTGATGATCCCCCCTCCCCCCACACCTCAAAAGGACAAAAACAAACCCGAACAACAGAAGAGACTAACATAAGGCGAGGGCATGTTCCTTTTTGTCATTTGTCAATTTCTCTTGCGGCAAATTCCTGGCATTCCTCGTTCAAACTGTATTCATTACTCACATGTCGTTATTAATAATCATGTCACTGCTGATTTTATGCTCCGTGGAGTTAAAATCCGTCGCGTTCAACCATGAATTTTTCTACCGTTTAATTGGCATGTGCATGTGTGTGTGTCTAAGTGTGTGTCTCTCTGCTGCGGGTCGAAGTAGCTTCCTCTAAGTGGACTTTTTGCCTGGCCCCCGGGGCTATTGTATATTGCAAGAGGAGCAGCAGGGGTCATCCTTGTCTGGCTGGGCGGCGTAGTCCATCTGCCGAACGATCTCAGCGAACAGTTCGTCTACCATGGTTTTGCTCTTGGCTGAGGTCTCCATGAACGGGCAGCCCCACTCCTCGGCCAGCGCCTGACCTTCACTGGACGATACCTCCCTCTCGCTCTCCAGGTCCACCTTGTTCCCCACCAGGATCACAGGAACCTTCTCGTACCTGAGGACAGACACAGACCCACATCGGGTTGTCAGACACAGACAGAGGATGTACTCAGAGAAAAGTGATGATGAGGAACTGTATGGAAGCAATCAGCCAGTTTTTTGTTCTTATATTTCCACTATATTTACAGTTTACAAAGACAGACAATTACACTTTACCAAATCTCTATTAGCATTAGGGCTGCAACGATTAGTCGACTAATCGATGACTAATCGACTATTAAAATAATCGGTGACTATTTTAGTAGTCGACTAATCGGTTTGAGTCTTTTTCCATAGAAAAGTACTATAAAAGTACCCCAAAATACTCTTATTGCAGCTTCTTACCCTCAAATATTGGCAGCTTTACACACTCTCCCATGACGGTGAACTAAAACACTTTGGCGTGAGTACGAAACAAGACATTAGATGACATCATTTGGGGGTCTGGGATAGACAAACCGACATTTTTCAACATTTTAACACATTTTTCGATAAAATGATTAGTCGACTAATCGAAGAAATAATGACAGATTAGTCGACAATGAAAATAATCGTTAGTTGCAGCCCTAATTAGCATTGTGCTTAAATGAATACTTCACTCCCCAAATGACCATTTGTATGTCAATTACACACCCAGTAAACCTTGTTTTTTTCCACATGCCTCCACAGTGAACGAAAAATCCAAAAATTGATAAAATTCTTCATCAATTGAAGTCAATAGTAAAACTATATCAAAATATCTATTTACCAACTCTCATACACCTCACACAGTATAATCCAAATCTTATTTATCCAGTTGTACGCTCAGTACTTCCCAAACAGACAACCCTTTCCAACAGA
This sequence comes from Epinephelus moara, assembly GCF_006386435.1. Classification (NCBI taxonomy): domain Eukaryota; kingdom Metazoa; phylum Chordata; class Actinopteri; order Perciformes; family Serranidae; genus Epinephelus; species Epinephelus moara. Next base: position 20,832,141 of record NC_065512.1, on the reverse strand, counting down.
ACTGACCTTTAAGAGAAATCTATCTATGCTCTAATTTTACTTTGCTGAACACAGCAGCTGCTGGTCTACTGCTGCCTCGATTGATTAGTTTGGTTGTGTTATTGTGTGAGTTTGATGTTTTAAACGGTTAGTTTGGATTCACCAAATTCACACAACAACACAAACAAACAACAGATTGAGGAAGTGGTAGACCTGCAGCTGCTGTGTTCAGCGAGGTAAAATTACTGTTTTTGTCAATGGAGTCTGGCTTTGAAGAGGACATGGGTAAGTTTCACTTTGAGGTCAGTTTCCTGGCAGAAAGGGCTGTCTTTTTGGGAAGTACTGAGCATCGGACTGGCTAAATGACACTTGGATTATACTTCACGAGTTGTGTGAGTTTGTTACAGGATGTCTACAGATATAACCAGGTTAAATTTAAGACTTTTTAATACCCCCTTATACTAAATTTAAGACCAAATCTGCAATGGAAATACACATTTTCATCCATTCATCCATCCATCCAGTGTACATGCTCTTTCCCGGTAAACAGACTGATGTCAGCTCAAAATGAACAGTAAGGAAAAGTGACAGTTAGGTGAGTTTAAGATTAATGTGTTTAATGTAAAAAGACCACAAAATTTCATCAGTCATAAATGCTATTAATTATTGCATTTTTTCGGTCTGTCCAATGATTGTAAATATTCACAAGTCATTGGGTCTGTCAGGCCAGAGACATTTCCGCGGTAATGTGACTGAAAATATTTAACACCCATTGAATCTGAATTTAAGACAATTTAAGACTTTTTATGGACCTATCGACGTCCTGTTGTTAGTAGATGTTTTGATATATAATTGATTATGACATCATCAAAGTTATGACTTCATCAATAGTTTCCAGTTTTTGGATTGTTCGGCATGAATATTCTTCCCAAATTCAATGTAGCACAGGCTGAATAAGTGAAATACAAATGTTAATTTGAGGGGTGAAGTATTCCTTTAATGTTTAAAAATGTTTTACTTGCACTACCAAATAAAGCTTTTGCACTTGCCATGTAAAACCCACTATTTAATTATCCATAATCCATACATTTATTTGTTGTACAGCCCCCTATTGAAATATGACCTGCCAAGACATTCAGCCGTCTTTCTTTTAATGGCAACAATGAACAACTTGGCCTCATGACCTGCTTCCCAAAGCAAAGTGCAGCAGTCATCTGTCTTCCCTCTCCTCACAACATAAGCCTGGATTTTTTCCAAACCACCAGCTTGAAGTATTTTCAAAAAGCTCAGCTGGGTGCAAAACACGGGAGCTGAAAATGGAAAGAAAAGGGCATTTTTATAAAAAAAACTTTGCTGCACACATGGGCTTTGACTGTGGGAGGAAGCTTTTCATATAAAGAAGCGGGCAGCACCTTCTTGCTGCGGGGAGCTAACCGCTGAGCCTTCATGCCGCCCACCCTGCCTCATGTAAACACCAAGAAATCTAAAGCTTGACCCAGTAAAGAACAGGAAATGAGTAGTAGATGCTCTGACCCCTGAGGGTGGGAAGTGGCCATAATCCTTTGAGCTCTGAACTCCCCGGCATGTTGCTGGAGCGCAACATGTCACTGTGGAACTGGACTACTTAGTGGACAGCCAGAAGAGACGGTCAGTTGAATTAAATAGGCTACGGCACTATAATTATAAGAAGGAACAGCTCGGACGCAGTTTCACCAAATTAATCACTACATCAGTTTTGATATCGGGAAACACGGTGGGCCTCCGAGGCGGTTTGTAACACATCAGAAGAGATAACAAAGATCAAAAACATCAGAGAGATAGCAGATCATGCGTATCCACATCCTTTGGTAAACAACAGGTTGTTATTTCTTTCATCCTTATCTGTGTGTGTGTGTGTGTGTGAGGCTGGCAGAAGGAGTGCTTTCCATCTGTTGGACCCGTCGTTTGAACCGAGTTTAAATGTCTCTGCTCAAGATACTGAACATCGTCAAATCTAGTCAGAGCCATGCACCCGAACATCATTAGGGCTTTCAAATGCTGTCCTTGCTCTCTGAAATATACATGCTTCTAAATTATTTAGAGAAAAAAACATCCTCATCCTTGATTGCTATGGTAACAGGTATACAAGGAATTGATGAATGCTGGAGAGACGGGGAGACTGCAGAAGTAGCAACTGTGGTACTTTTCCAAGTCGAGCAGCCGGAGCAACTCTCAGAGGCCAGGGGCTGCAGGTTTCACCGTTAAATAAGCTTAAACTTTCAGAGAACAGGGAAGTGGCTTTGATCTACTCATGAATACTTCATCCAGAGTGAACTTTAATCTCAACTCTCCTGTTCTGTTCCCAGGATCGGCTCAGCAGTTGAGAGGAACAACCAGGATTTAAGAGACGATCTTAGAGGTCGGTCAGCGTGTTACCGCAAGCGGGATAATGTTCTACGAGCTCGGAGGGAACTTGAATGAGAAACTACAGCGTATGCATCTCAGCGTTAACATGCAGAGTACAGTGCTCAGGTCTCACTGCATTCCTGGTGTCAATAAAGACCAAGCCAAGGCCATTATTTTCCCGAGGACTATTTTAGGCTCGTTGGTGGTAGGCAGCTCTCGCTTTGAACCTTAAATTCCCTTTCCCACCTTCACTGAAAAACCCTAAACATAGCTGTGGGAGAGCAGATTGAAAGGCAAAACCTTTACTTTTATAGCTGCACTCGTTCAGGGGGAGCTACAGGGGACTCAGCATTTAGTTGGGGGTAATGGTGCCATTTGGGTGTCTCGACTCTGCACCAGGCTGTGGTTTGGCTCAAATCTCCTGCTGTAAATCTCTGTGGGAGGCCAACTATCTAAAATATTATCCACCATTGCATGATGTTTCACACCAGCTCTCACTTTCCTGCCTCAATCGTTACTCGCTACAGAAAAAACACAGCTTGAAATGGTTAATACCTGAATTCTGTTCATGTATTTAACTCCTTAAATGACAACTAGTCATATTATTATCAGTGACATAACAGTAGAGCTGCAACCAAAGATTTCTGTCATTTTCAATGAATTAAGGCAGCAACTAGCGATTATTTTCATTGTTGATTAATCTGTTGATGATTTTGTCACTTAATCGATTAGCTGTTCGGTCTATAAAATGACGATAAAATTCATGACATCCTAAAAATGTCTTGTTTTGCCTACAACCCAAAGATATATTTGTTTACTGTCATAGAGGAGTAAAGAAACTAGCTGTGAGGGTAGCAGATTTCAACGAGCTGAAACTTCTCATGTTACAAGTTTGAACTCCAGGTAAGAATTCCTTAAGTGTTCATCATTCAAGGAGGATTTTAACAGGAGCCAAATTATCTGCAAAGCTCTTTTCCTCTCTAAAAAAAACACTAGGTATGTCCTGATCCGAGTATCGGCGCCGATCACGTTATTTTTACAAAATCGGAATCGGTAATAAAAGATCGGAGGAATCAAAACAACAAAAATGGCCAGGTTTTCATCTATGTTGTTCATTGTTGCCTCCGCTTTCCACTGTATAAAGATAGAGGCCTATTTTGTTTGTTGAAGAGAAGAAGAAGATATTTTGTTTACATTTTGTGCTACTGAACCACCGATAAGCTTTTTGGATACTATTTAAAGTAGTTTAAAATACTTTTTTAATGCTTTGCAAAGTATCGGATCGGACTCGGTATCGGACTCGATTTCAAAATAAAGGACTCGGTATCGGATCGGATGCAAAAAAAAAATGTGATCGGGACATCCCTAAAACAAACCGGACCAGGTGATTAAAACTGGAAAAAGCACTGAATAAAGCAATTTTACATTACAAATCAGTGTTTCTCTCACATTGTTTGGCTTGTCGCAGATGGCCCGCTAGCCCAGCACATGCTAATATGTGCTCATCTTTTTTCTGATCCAAAAATTCAGGAGGTTTTTACCTGGAGCCCGAATTATCTACAAAGGTCTCCTCATCTCCAAAGCAAATGGACCAGGAGATTTTAACCCGTAAAAAACACAGAATAAAGAGTGTTATTCCACTGCTGTTTGGTTCGTCACAGAGGGGCTGCTCTACAGTGGCCGACGCGAAAATGCTAATGTTTAGTTTGTCAAACATGGCGGACTATATAGGACAATGATGATCCCCTCTGTACGTAGATATAAATGGCTCATTCTAAGGCAACAAAAACAGGACAATTCTTATTTTCAGGTGATTATACACTAACAAAGCACTTATATTCCATTTGTGCTAATATATCCCCCTAAATCCCACACACTGGACCTTTATAAAGCTGAAATCAGAGGATTTTTTTCACAGAAAATAACTAAAATCAATTAATCAATTAGCAGATTAGCTGACAACTAACTAATCGCTTAATCGATGCAATTCTTCTATTCAGCTACTACGTTTTTACTTAATTAATCATTTGATTTATCAAACATTTAACAAATTGCAAAAAAAAAAAAAGCCAATGACAAGTTTGCAGAGCCAATTGTGACGTCTGAAATGTCGTTTTGTCCACACTAACAGTCCAATATGAGACTAAAAAACTAGACAGTCATTTTTGAGATGTCTGCTTCTAAATTACATGAACGATAAACCAAGTATTAAAATAGTTGCCAATTCATTCTGATGACAAAATCTGTTTCAGCTATTAACAAGGCAATTATCATCACCATTACTATCATATTCACACAACAACTGTGAATCTCGCTTTAGAGCTGGCTGAGTGTCAAAACCCAGATATCAAATGAAAGACACTATAAATAAAGAAGTACTGATGTGGACAGAAGGATTGTCTTTTCATAAAACCAGCCTACTTTTGAAATTGGCGCTACATGACCAGAGAAAACAGAGGAAAAGGGTTGTCGAATATGCTTTTACTCAAGACGCAGATAACCAACAACTACCAGAATGCACTGCGCCACACCAGAACAATAAACACTCTTGATGGTGTGTGACGTAATGCGAACTTGTCTGTTTTGAAACAGGAAACAATGTGGCGGCAGCTGGTGACAAACTATCTAATATTACAGTTAAACAGTACACTAAAATGTATTTCTGAAAACATTTTAGGCAAAAAAAGTCTTGAGTCAAGAATCTGTGGTTTTACAGTTTGAGCTCAGCTTTTTCAGCCTCCATTTTTTTCAACATAGGAAACAGTGTGGCACTTACTTCCTGTTCACAAATTGTTGTATTACAGCCAAACAGTGCACTAAAATATGTTTCTGCAAAAATAGGCAATGCAGTATCAGAGTATTGGTTTTTATTTGATCAGCGCTGCCTTGTTTTAAAATTTGATCTGAGTTTGACAGCGAGGGAGGGGCAGGTCTGTGTCTAGATCTGCTCCTATACTCTTTGTGTCACACAAGAATGCACAAGTCAAATCTGTAGTATGAGCTGGCGAATGATCAGGGAGATCTGAGCGCACATACTACCCACACTGTAATGATACAAAGCTGGTTGAAAATCTGCAAAGTATCCCTTTAATGGATTTCCCAAACAGCAGCAGGAAGTAAAGCCAGTCCAATAAGGTCATACCAAACTGCTGTGTGCTGCGTGTTCTTTTATTTTTAACCATAATGGAGGACTTGACTTGGTCAGCCGTATGCAAGTTATGTAGCTCATTTAGGCCTCATCATAACACAAGTGCAGCACAAAGACATCTGGTACCAAAGGAGAGGGTCTATATATAGTCATAATAACAGAGGAGGAAACCAGCAGTCCCAGGAGGTGTGAGACAGCGGCTGCCACGGATACTGAGGCTCCCAGGGCCTAGACATAAAGGGTGTCGACCACACTGCCTTGTGACCCGACAGCGGCTGATGCAAGGAAGCAAAGCTTGTCCGTAACACAGAGCACATACGGAGCGGTTTTAGATGGTTTTAGACGTGAGCCTCAGAAGACAAATGAATAACTGCTTGTGTTTGTGCTGTGACACAAACAAACATGTCATGCTGTAGCCTTCAGCTTGTGAGCTTGACGGCCCCCCAGCACTGGTGCTGTCTGACTGCAGACACCCATTCGAGGTCGCCCAGACACACCTTATCTATAATGCATGATGCATCAACTCACACAAGCCTTGCTGACGGGCGGTGGAACCCAGCGGCCCAAGAGCCTCTGGATTTGACTCCGGCCGACACCGTCAGGATGAGGAAGGAAACGGACTGCGTGCTGGGCCTCCTCCCAACGGCCCTTTAGTGGAGGGTCTTTGGTTTAGTCAGTGGAGAGACATCAGCTGAGTCAGAGAGTAAGCTCCTCTCTTCTGGCACAGCATCAGGGCAAAGAAAGATTTCATCAGGAAAAGATATCTTGAGAATCGCTGGTAAACACGCCGTGGCAAGCACATGAATTTTGCATGAGCTTTTCTCCTTTTAAAATAATGACAGATTAAAAAAAGACGATATCAGGGATACTACTTAAAGTCTCTTTTGGATACTTTCAAGGTGGTGAAACCAAATTCTCTGCTTCCTTTTCCTTAAAAAAATATGATGCTATTCACAGATGACGGAGAAACTGGCCAACACATGCAAAAATGGAAAAGATAAACGATGAGTATTGTACGAGACAGACTATACAGGCTACTCGTCCTCGGATCTGATGTATCACAGCATTATTACAGCACACTACTATCTCCCCGAGGTAATTATGCCATCTGAGACAAATCCCTCCTCCTACTGTGCAGAGTACGGGACCTGAAATCTGAAATGCAAAGTGCCACTGCATCGGAAATTTGTTCCATGAAATAGTGGTCAGACAGGAGCGGAACATGCTTTGAGTAGTTCAGACTCATTCGTAAGTCTGAAAATTATACAACACACTAAGGATATTATATCAGTGTCGAAACTATCAGTGCAATGTCAGAACGATCTCTATGTGACTGATATACAACACATTTTAGGTTACTGTTAATGTTTAATGTACCACTTAGTTTAGCATGTGTACAGGTAGGTGCAGACTTTGCTCAGATTAGGACGCAAACCTGAAGAGCTAATTAGCTGAACGCTTTGATTCTATGACTTCACAAAAAAAGGCTATAAACCACCTATGTCTAGACAGCTTGTTGCCTGGCTGTTTTCATAATTGCTTGTTGTTTTCCTCTCCGAATATCCATGGCAGCTTAAACAGCTTAAAAGTGAAGTGGACTTTTTAATGGGCTTCTATGAGACTAGTCCAATGGCATTTTGTCACTAACTACCAACTGCTGTTTGAGAGCAGCGCACAGTTTGACATCACCCGAACCCTTTGTGAGGAGCTTTGTGGTGCAGAGCTGGACTCTATGAGATCAATGTTCAGTTTGTAGCATCGATGAAATACATACCATGAGTGTGTTTAAAGACATAATTAGCTCCTATTTTTACACATGAGGCTCAGTGAATATGTCGTGTACTACTCAGCTTGTCACAGCAGTCATATATAGGCTGCGTTCCAAATGGCATCCTTTTTCTTTTTACTCTTAAAGGGAAATTTCGGTTTATTTAAACCCGTCTCCTATCGTCCTAAATTTGTTTCAAGTGACTAGTGACATAGAAATAATAGTTAGCATGTTAGCCGTTAGCCTAGATACAGCCGGGGCGCATAGTAGCGTCAGACCTGTTAAAACGTAAGTGAACGGGCAACCTTCAAGTGCAAAGTTAGTCCACTAAACAAGCTTTTTTCCACAAAGACCGCCTCATATCGTTAGGATAAATGTCAGAGAACATATAGAAAACGACATGTAAACGTGTTGTCTTACCTTACCGGTGTGATGCCGTGTTTGTTTACCATTTCGCCCTGCTTTCCAAAGCGCGGCCGAAATATCGCGAGAACATGCAGCGATCTCATAGAACAAGCAGCAACAGCTGGAAGGCAGAACCGGACAGTTGCAAGGAATGGGACCGGTTGCAGCCTTATTTTCAAGGTCTGGATGTGACCGAGGACGAGACACCTCCACCTGGAGTAGTATCCAGCTGGGCTTTATCTAGAGCTCGCGAGATATATTTCGGCCGCGCTTTGGAAAGCAGAGCTAAATGGTCAACAAACATGGCAGCACACCGGTAAGGTAAGACAACACGTTTACATGTCGTTTTCTATATGTTCTCTGACATTTATCCTAACGATATGAGGCGGTCTTTGTGGAAAAAAGCTTGTTTAGTGGACTAACTTTGCACTTGAAGTATGCCCGTTCACTTACGTTTTAACAGGTCTGACGCTACTATGCGCCCCGGCTGTATCTAGGCTAACGGCTAACATGCTAACTATTATTTTTATGTCACTAGTCACTTGAAACAAATTTAGGACGATAGGAGACAGGTTGAAATAAACTGAAATTTCCCTTTAATACATACTGCAGCTGCCCTTACAAAGAACAAACTGTTGCATGGAGCAGTAGTTCCCAACTGGTGGGTCGTGGGTCCATTCTGAATGGACCGCAAGTGACTTGCAAACGTGTCAAGTCTGTAAAAAGCACACTTTATTTTTAAGTACAGTGAATTTCTGGCACAGCACTTTCCTTTTTAAGCACAGTTTCCTGCTGTAGACTGAGTGACTAACAGACAGCTACTTGACAGAGACAGCAAATTAACTCGACGACATGGCCAATTACAAGTATGACGCTGAATGTATTGAACTGTGTGGACCTTGGACTAAAGACTGAAAGAGAAATCTGGACTCCATGGCTGAACCAGTTGGGAACCACTGGCATAACTCCCTTCACATGACAAAGAAGGTGTTTATTTCCAACATGACTGACAATCAAGTTGTAGTAACATTACGTATACAATTTATTCAGCCATAGATTTGATATGGGTGGCTAGTGCCATCTTGTGAATATGGCTAGCTAGTAAGCTAACCCTTAACAAAAGCAGCTCTGTGAGCTTTAAGCCCGGCTCAGACCAAAGATTTGCGACAAGACAAGTTGAAACAAGTTAATACTTGCAATACGCCATTCTCAAAACCTGCTGGTTCACACCAATGCAACTAGATGAGATGGTGTATCATCTCTATGCAACAACTGTCTGTACTCCAGTTCTGATTTCCAGCTTTTCAGGGTTTATTTTGTGGCTGGATATAATTTGTAGCTTCTTGAAATATGAATGAGGATAGCGATAGTGAGACATCGGCTACAGCTGTATTTGTAGTAGTGACGAAACAGTGAAAAACATAAAACGAGCATCGGATGTACTGTATTCATAATCAATACACCACAATAGAAATAAGAAGCTCTAATTAATCAGTCAATGGGAATGTGTGTGTGAGGGGGCATAAGCACAATACTGCGAGCAGCAGTAGTGACCCACCATCCGACACCGGCACACATGAGGACAGAAACAGAGGGCTTGGCAGGGACGGAGTACCTGCTGCAGCAAGCAAACACATCGTCTGCAGTCATTTTGACTTGACCAGCTGATTTCATTACATGCTGACTGGCTGTTGAAAGAGGTGACATGCTTCATGTTCTAAAACCAGCCGTCTGTGACACCATCAGCCAGCTTGAGTCAAGCCCAGACCAGCCACTTCACAGTGCTGCAACTTTTCTCTGCAACGCTCTACAACAGTTTTGTCTCATCGCGAATTACTCATTACTCATTAATTACTCATTTTCTGCAATATGGATACAGTGGTATCAGCTGTGCTTTCTCGCTCTCTCTTACTGTTAATGTTTGTTACAATCATTTTGTTGTTCAATTCACCTGAGGGAACCATGAATGTCCAAACCATTTCAGATGAGTGACACAGCAACACTGTGACCAGCTACATTATTTCAGAGTTGCACATTTGGAGTGCTGCTCAAATGCTTGTTACCGTAACTTGCCACAAAGCAACCCGACTGAATGTCATCTAAAGTGTGTATTTGGTCAAAAAAATATCTATGTCTGAGCCCTATTTTAACGTCACATTTCGCCATCCAATTGCATCCCTGTGTGCACCACAATGCACATGAAGCTAGCATAGCATCAGCTAACAAAGATAAATAAAACAGTACCGCAGCTAAAAACAAATACATATGATTGGTTGATGCTTTGCCACGTCATTGGAGAACTGTAAAAAGTTGAGGCCAGCTCAATTTTTATTTGTAGCGTGTCACACCTGTCCACAGCAACAAGTGTCGGGTGGTAGTTTGTAGCGTCATGTCACCGGCTTCCATTGAAAATGACTTGTAGCCTGTTGCTGTCGTTAAAGGAAATGTCAGGCAGCCACCAAAGTTAGTAACGTCCATCCTCAGAGCACCATGGGCACATAATCTCAGCACAGTCCATCCATTAGTTGTTGAGATGTTTCTGTCTGGACCAAACTGGTGGACCAACCCTAAAGCAAAATACACTCTGACTAACTGCTCTACCCAGCGCCACCTTCTCTGACATAGTGACTTCCAAAACTGGCAAAAACAACTTGTTGGATATTTGAACACACCACTGTATGCACCCTTTAAACACACTTTTAATTGCCAAGTCAACTGTTAAGTAACCGTCACTGAACTTTAGCTCAGTTCTTTCACCCAGTTTCACAACAGACATGAAAAATAATCTTTCTGGGAGAACTGGGAGTCTGCTGCTTCTCCAGTTACTGATCATGATCCTTTCAACCAGTTGGCACATAAACAAGCCCTTGAATGAGAACTCCGGAGTTGCAAGCCATACTACAACACTCACAGTACGGATGTAGTAGTTTGTTATGCTACCCCTATTTCACCTCTTTCTTCTTCAATGTCCTCTGACTGTGTCACTGCTGTTTAAATGCTCCATATACACCTGCTGTATAGTTAACTTCAGCTGAAGTGAGGAGTGATGAGGTCCCCAGCGGAAGCAGGCAGGCTTCGGTGTAATAATGTGCACCCGTGGCCTCTGTGCTAAAGCCGGTCGGTACCGCTAACAGTAGGCCCTGATTGATGCTGACAGAGTTCAGAGTGAGAGCGACGCACAGCAGCACCTCTGACCCGAATGAACGCTGATGCGGTCGCTACGGGTCGCCACTGTTTTGGCAGCAAGGAGGGACAGACAAGCAAGAGATGACAACAGTGTAATGTGCAGGAACAGTAAGACTGATGAGGCTTACATAGCAAAATTACATCTCCTAAAAATAACAGTTCACCGAAATCAGAGACAGACACCTGTAACTGCTGAAGCCGTGGTTTAAGTTCTACTTTCTACATTTCAATCATCCCTCATGCAAATTCTGTGGCTGCAACTAATGACATTTCATTATGCAATCATACGCTGATTATATTTTTGTTTGGTTTACGTACAAAAAATGATTAAAAATATCCCAATCACAACGTCCCAGAGCCCAAGGTGGCGTCTTCACATGCCTTGCTTTGCCCAAAATTCAAAAGGTATTACGTTTACGATGATGAATGACAAAGGGAAGCAGCTAATCCTCCCATCTGAGAAGCTGGAGCCTGAATATTTGTAGGATTTCTTCACTATTCTTTCTTGAAATGATTAATCAGTTCTCGAAATAGTTGCAGATTATTTTCATTTGAATTATTTACTCTTTTATTTACTTATCAGCTATGGAAAATTCCACCCTTTTTCTGATGTTGTCATGATTTTCTCTCATCAGTCTGTGCTTTAATGACTCTTTTTTTGATGTCTCCGTTCCTTTTGATGCCTCGACCTGTCTGGTACTCTCCAACTGCATTTACTGATTTCCTACATTTCCCACGATGCCCTTCGGCCAGCCCACAGAACATGCATGCCTCAACTTGTTGCATTTCTGCTTCATGGGAGCAATAAGCAGGTCTTTTTTCAGTCAGGAAAGCACCTGTTATATTAAACATAAAAAGTCTTAATATGGCGTTGCATTATGAGCTGTTGTCTGGATTCCTCATGGTGTAACTACTGAGAAGTGATGCAAAATGGGAAACCTAAAATCACATTTTCTACATTTGGTCAGTTATCCGTGAAAGCTAAAACACAACGAGAAAACAACACCATAAAGGACCCAGAATCTTACATGATTCTAATGTTGGGAATCATTTAAAATGTTTACATAAATGGGCAAGTATGTGAGTGCATTTTGTATTTTGTACTTGTATTTATATGAGACCCCTTTCAGGGCCCTGATGGCCAGCTGTCTGTCGCCACAGTTTTGGCAGTGTGTCCTGCACTGTTGGCACAAGTCGGTCCTTGTCTGCTTTTTTTTTGGCCGATTCAGCATGGCGAATTAGCATCAGAGACAGCAAAGCGGGTCAGTGAATGAAGTCACTTTGATTGGCAGTTCAGCTCAGAGCATGAGAAGAGAAACGGAAGTGAGGAAAGTAAACAAACAGCTGAAGTCCAGAGGACGTGAGATCCAAACATACTTCTTATGTTAGATAAGATTATCTTTTCAGCCATGGAGACAGTTGGAATGTTGTTGTACAGTGGCGCACGGTAAATATTATTTGCTCTTTCAGCACCGGGTTGTGTTGTTAATGTGCTAACTGGCTAACTAACATCTTAAATCCATCCTGTCGGTCTTCTCGTTTCCCTGTTTTACGACGAACACAGACTACTGCTGCCTGCTGGTATGGAGACTTATTTCTTCTCATGCAGGCACAGAACGTACGTGCTAGTTTTGTTTTTGTGATGTGTCCAGGTGCAGCTATTTGGCTGAGACATAGGTGACATGAGGCAACAATAAGGTCGGCCTTCATTGCCACTAATTCTTTGATTTCAGTTTGGTGTGTCTGGGCCTTAACAACCAACAAACTTCTGAAATACAACTACAAACAACTTTGTCTTTAAAATGCGGCACATTATATCCAGCCAACATCTGATCAAAGAGCACTATGCTACTGGTGCTATGGATACAACTTGGCTTTCATCTAAACAGTGCTGCACTTCTTACTTTCAGCAACAGGAGAAACAATGACTGACACTCATGCTTTTGGGTCAGATGTGTTTAGAAATAAATACACTGTGTGGTTCTTGTATTGATCTTTGATGTGTATAAGAGCCGGGCTGCCGTACAGTGTGTACCCAGTGAGATCATGTCGACTAAAAAAAGGAAACAGTCTTTGTTTGTGCCGTTTTAGACGTACGTGTTGAGTTTACCATATACAGTATATCTACAACGTCTCAGGAGCAGAAGTCAACTTATGTAACTGCTGTCAACAGAAGCTTTTAATAACAGAAATCTTGTGTGTGTAGGTTTGAATAGGCTGCGTACAAACAGCTTTAGTTTGTTCAGACCTCATCTGTAACACCCGGCTGAGTAAAGCAAACCTCTTCTGATCTTCAGCATAATCTCTCAATGAAATGTTTTCTGTTGCAAGGCTAGAGGATGCTACTTTCTGAGAAAGTCTTTGATTCATCTTTTCTTTAAAACAGATCAAGAGAAATTCTGTCAAAGAAATGTGCAGACTTTCATTCAGAACAAACTCTATTCAAGGAAAACTGCACACGGGAAACTGAATTGACCTTTCGCAAACTGACTCAGCAGCAACAACAGGTTAAAAAGACAAAGATAGTTAGAAGCTAAAGCCGAACTATAGGCTACAGATCACAGTGTAAAAGTGAACCACCACATCACTGCTGATCGCCACACAAGACAATGAATATAAAGGGAAACTTTGCTGATACTGAACCAGCTGTGTGGCATCACAGTGTGTGCAGATGAACAGTGTTTGGCTTCGCCCCCATGCTGCTGTCAGATGGGCAGGGATCTCCAGGGGAAGTCAAACAACGTTCATCTGCACACACTGTGATGACACACAGCTGGTTGAATATAAGCATAGTTTCCCTGCTTCCCTTCACTGGTTCCTGTACAGCAGGGTCTGTATTTCTTTCACTGTTATAATCATTAAAAAGCAAAAGCAGCATGTGTATACATTCAGTAGGCTATATCTTCAGTAGCTTGCTAGCTAACCCTACACTTTTCAGAGTTTGATTTTGGTTTTGGAACAGGGCAGAAACGTATATCTTTTTCCAACCTCTCCAGGTAACGAGTATCATTAATACATGACGTGCCCCAGGCACAACATTTAGCTCCAAATCCACAAAACCAGCCTGAAAATAAAGTAAATCTGAAACCATTGCATTAGAGTCAATGGAGCACAGCTGTGTTGTTGTCAGACCCTGGTCCGAGCCGGCCCCATGCTACGTTATGATTGGCCAGTCTGCATCCAGGGGGTCAATTTAAGACTAACAATGACCTGACATTTTTAACTCGCCTGTTTAAAGGAGCACTGTGTAAGATTTCAGGGGATTTAGTGGCATCTAGTGGTGAGGGTTGCACATTGCAACCGGCTGAAACTTCTCACTGTTTAAGTTCCTTTAGTGTTCAGTGTTCAGAAGTTTTTTACAGTGAGCTGAATCATCAGCAGAGCTCTAGTCCACTCAAAAACAAACAGACCTAGTTATTTAAACCGGTAAAAACAGTAAATAACGCGGTTTCACTTTTCAAAAATCAGTGTTTTTCTGATGCTACTCACAGTCACAGAAGGGCTGCTAACTACAGTCGCTGCCACGAAAATCTAGAGCCAGTGTTTAGTTTGTCTGTTCTGGGCTACTGCAGGAAGACAGCGATACAACATGGCGATTTCCATAAATGAGGACCTGCTCTAAGGTAACGAAAACACAACAATTTTTATTTTTAGGTGATTATACACTGAAGGAAACACACTTCCATTTCTACATCCCCCTAAATTCTGCACAGTGGAGCTCTAAAACACAATCTAAAGTTTAGCTGCCTGATTCCATATGAAGCAGAGGACTCTGAAATGCACCATCGTGTAGGAGTAGCATGTGAAGTGTGATGTTTTCGCTAAAGAAAATAAATTCTGCTGGGACATTAGAGAGCAGCACCACACTCAGTGCTAAGTGTGAAATCACATAACAGCCTGGCTGCATCTGCTGTGCGAGCACACATGTATACATTTACATACAAACACACACCACACACACACACATACACAGACACTGTAGACTGAACACACCTCTCCTCGTTCTCAACTCATATGGGGGAAACATGTTGACCTCATTCTTTCATCTGGAGCCACAGATTTATAGGATTGTTTATAAGTTGCATTTGAAAAACAGCCAATTAGGTGACAGAGACTAAAGGAAACAAAAACAAGCATCTGTACGGTGGTTAAATTTCATTTTTTAGGTTACAGGATGGAAAACGACAGAGACAGAAACACGTCTGGTGTGGCTGCACTGTCCTTGTGCTGAGCATTATCTGAAGTAATTAGCTGTATCAGTAAACAGTGTGAGCTTTAAGCTGCACCGTGTTAAATATGCTTCTTCATTAGACCAGCCTCCTCTCTCTCTGGAGCCCACTGGACTCCCTGCATTGACTGTAACACAACCACTGACACCTACAATGACTGATGAACCCACGCAGTCACAGTCCAGTGCGTGCTGCTGCCACCAATAATCTAACCAGCATCATCCACTGTGTGACACTCCATTTAGGCTCTCGCTTATTCAACATCATGCCATGTCGCCAGGTGAATGTACAACACAGCGTGTCTTCACAGCATGTTGGTCTGGAGCTAAGGAACATGACAGCAGAACCACACAGCCTCAGCTGACCTCTCCCGCGTATCAATCAGCGGCTCACTCCGGTGACCTCATATCTGGATCATCTGTGTAACAGCTCTCAGACATCAGACGATTTCACGCTTTCAATTGTGCCGCTCTTCCTAAAGAGCTTGTGCAGCTGGTTAATTAAAAACATGGCTTCTTCTCCTCCGCAGCAGCCGGCCTCACATTTAGTGTGCCCCCCCCCCCAACCCTTACAGACAGTATTTTGAGCTGTGCTTCCTTGAAGCTCTCTCTGCAGAGCCTCTGTTGCACTGAATCCTGGGTATCCCCGGCTCGGTGTTTCACAGGGGTTGCAGCATCCGGCACAGTGGGCAGCAGCTTGGCAGATCACAGACAGCGTCTAGCATGTTATGACGGGGGAGGACTGGCTGGTCTTCACAGCGCTGACGGACAGAGTGGATCAGCACTGTTGCCCTGCTACTTACTGTCATCCCTAAGATGCCTAAAAACAAAGTCTGCAGAGAGAGTGAGGACAAGCACACATGATCACTGGTATAGCTGCTGGGGCTGCAGTGCAAAGGCAGTGTGTGTTACACCAAAATAGAGCAGGCATGTTGTGTTGAAGATGCATCTCCATGCAAGCACAGTTCCCAGACCAGGCCTAGGCCCACCCTGAAACTACAGGGCCTGACAGGCCAGCTATACACTCAACAATCTGGACATTACTAATTCTCCCTGCGCGTAATTTCACCAACCTTTTCACTCTTATGATCTGATCCCTCATCGGCTTTATGTCCTGGAAGCTTTGCTGGTTGACAAGGCTGTAGACCAGTATGAATCCTTGACCGTTTTTGATGTAAAGGTCCCGCATGGACGCAAACTGCTCGGTGCCAGCGGTGTCAAGGATCTCCAGCACCGAGGGCGAGGAGTCCACCTCGATCTCCTTGCGGTAAAAATCCTCTATAGTGGGGTCGTACTTCTCAATGAACGTCCCGGTGACAAACTGCACAGTGAGGGCGGATTTCCCGACCCCACCGCTGCCCAGGACCACCACTTTGTACTCGCGCATCGTGGATTAAATCAAGTCGTAAGGTATCAAATCTCCGCGCGTCATTGAAATGAACTCAAAACGTTCGCGCACGAATCACAGTCACCATTCGTGTCCCATTTTGAGCGGGTTGTCAATAACACAGTCCTGCTCCCCTCCTGCCGCCGCTGCTGCTCAGCTATGGCAGAGCACAAAGACTCGGTGCCCCAAGATGGATTTCATTGTAGAAATTCCCCCATGCAGGCCAGACACTGACAGCTAGACGGGCATCCGAGGACTGCAAATGTCCAAAAATGTGCACGGGGAGGAAGGAGATATCGCCCGATGATGTGGAGCGTGCGGGTTTTCATCTGCTTAGCTCACCTTCTGTGTGTGCATTAGAAAAAAACAAACTTGCTCCATCGAGGACACTGGTGGAAAAACGCTGGCTTTCAGCAGCTAGAATAAACTGCAGGCGCGATGTTGCAAGCCGGTTGCGCGTCGGGGAAACAGCCCCAACTCAAACTGTCTCCACCTTTGATGAAGCAACTTGCGTCTCTTTGTTTCCTTTTCACCATCTCTGGCATGTCTCCGCTTCTCCCTCGCTTCCCAGTGCAATCCCAGCCGCCATACTCTCGGGTGGAGACCCACGGCCGCTGCGTAACCAGCTGGTCCCCGCTCGGCTCCCGTACCGAGGCAAGGAGAGGAGGAAAAAAAAAAAAACCTCACAGACCCTCCCTCCTCCTCAGACGGATGTGCGAGCCGTCCAACAGCCGGCCTCCGCTGCCTGTACACCTCACTTGAGCCTGAATGGGAGCCGCACGGAGGCAGCCAGTCACAGGCGGCGCTCGCATTTCCGTTCATGTGTTAAAATTCCCATCATTCGGTTGCCCCAGTGACATCCAAAGGGAGCTCGGCCAATCACAGCGGCGGCTCGAGGATGTGTATCCAGGAGGAGGGGAAAAAAAAAAGCACCGGATGCTGTTGCTATGGTAACGCTGCATTTTGTCGCTGCTGTCCAAATTTGAGAATGCTGCTATAAAAGCTGCCTAACAGTGTGGAGTCAGGAGATTGAATTATTTATTATTTATAGATGTGTATCAGCGCAGGCTGCCAGATATTACACCTATGGAAATCATTACATGTATTTCTAGTCCACTATATTTAATGTGATTTTATTTTACGCACTCCATTTGATCCTGATTGATTTTTATTTCTTATTGTTTGTTTCTTTGCCTGTTAAATCTCCTCGCTGTGTTTGAAATGTGCTGTATAAATAAAGCCTGCCTTCTCTAAATTCAATTTCAGGAGACAGTCACTCAGAATAAAACCTCCTGACACACACATCTGAAATAAGAACTTGTCAAACTTAATTATGGAACAAGTCTTTAAGGTCCAGCGTCTAAGGTTTAGGGGGATTTAGTGGCATCTAGCAGTAATATTGCAGACTTCCTTCAGTGTTTTTCCTTTGCTATTCAGTGTAAAGATGATCATCTTCCTAAGGTACAGTCAAACTGCACTGCTACATTACAACTTTTGAAAATAGAAAAGATAAGGTTTGCTTTACGAGGACCTAAGGACAGTTTTAATAGTGTATGGCAACCTTTTATTAATTCTCTGCTTGATCAGCTGTGAGCTTGTAGTACTGTTGGTCATCACCATCTACTGTGCACACATACACACGCTTGTCTATTATTATTTCTTACTGGAATTTATCTTACTGTTTGCTGCCAGGGTGTGAAGAAAAGAAAAGTTGTTTTTTCCCCTGTATTTTTGTATGCATGTTTTCTTAAATGTGGAAACTAGTAAATAAAGTTGAAATTCAAAAAGAATTCCTTCAGTGTTTTTACCAGGAGCTAAGTTATCTGCAGAGGTCTCTCCATCTCCAAAATAGACCAAGTGATTAAAACTGGTTGGTGTTTCTCCTATGCTGTTTGGCACGTCAGAAACAGGCTGCTAGCCCAGCACCTGCTGATACAGTATGTGCTGACCTTTTGTTGTCTGATAACCTTGTATGCTCACCTTATTTCTGATCCAGACATTCAGGAGGTTTCTAACAGAAGCTGAATTATCCACAGAGGTGTCCTCCTCTCCAAAACTAAAGGATCCAATGATTTAAACTGGTAAATACACTGAATAAACCAGTTTCAAAGTACAAATCAGTGATTCTCCTATGTTGTTTGGGCAGTAGCTCAGTCCATAGGGACTTGGGTTGGGAACCGGAGGGTCACTTGTTCAAGTCCCCGTCCGGACTAAATATAGAGCGTGGACTGGTGGCTGGAGAGGTGCCAGTTCACCTCCTGGGCACTGCCGAGGTGCCCTTGAGCAAGGCACCGAACCCCCCCCAACCACTCAGGGCGCCTGACCAAGGGCAGCCCCCGTCACTCTGACATCTTTCCACTTTGTGCATGTATAGGTCCTGTTTGTGCATGTGTGTGTCTTTCAGACCTGTGTGTAATTGACAAAAAAGAGTGAAAAAATGGAATTGAATGGGATTAATAAAGTATAGGAAAAAAAGGAAAAAAAGTCGGATACAGGCCTCTAGCTCAGCACCTGCTCACCTTATTTCTGATCCAGACACAAGAGGTTTTTAACGCAAGCCGAATTATCCACAGAGGTCTCCTCCTCTCCAAAACTAAATGACCCAAGGAATTAAACTGATAGAAATACAGAATAAAGCAGTTTCAAAGTACAAATCAGTGTTTCTCCTATGCTGTTTGGAATGTCAGAGATGGGCCGCTAGCCCAGCACCTGCCAAAATGTACCTTTTTTGTCTGATAACCTTGGTGTTCACCTCATTTTTGATCCAGATTTTCAGGAGGTTTTTAACAGAAGCCGAATTATCCACAGAGGTGTCCGGTGCTGTTTGGCATGTCGGATGGGCCATTGGCATAATCAGTTTATGTGTGCTCACTTTTTCCCCCTCTTATAACTTAAAATGTAAAAATAAATTTATTTGTTTTCTGTAACCACTTATACTGTTGGGGGTCGCGGGGGCTGGCATTGGGTGAGAGGCAGGGTACACCCTAGACAGGTCACCAGACTATCACAGGGCTGACACATTGAGACAGACAACCATTCACGCTCACATTCACACCTACGGACAATTTAGAGTCACCAAATAAGCCAGAGGAAGCTGGAGCACGCGGAGAAAACCCACCCACTTCAAACTCCGCACAGAAGGGCACCCCCACCTTCAGGCCACAATGCTAACCACCGCACCACCGTGCTGCCCTGTAAAAATGAATGTACAGTACAAAATCAAACAACAGAGATCACAGCGTTGCATTTACTTGACATTTATTTATTTGCAATATTAGATTTTACACAATTTTGAATTTACAGGAACAAAACTATCCACATGTTTAATTATACACAAATAAAAATAATTTTCACAAGTAAGTTAAAACAAAAAAGTGAGGGACAGTTTATATTCAGGCCAGGATGGAACCAAATGGCACCAGCATATTTCAAAGTGTGATATAATTTAGCAATTTAACCTTTTGTCCTATCAGGATAGTTTGGGTTTGTTTTACAAAGTAATTTTGGCCTCAAATTCAAAACTCGAGTAGCAATAACGTCACAGAAAAGTTAAATGAAATGTTTTTTTATTTATTAGACAATATGAAATTTATAATTACTGAACAAATACAAACTGAGGAATAGATTAAAGATAAGGCAAAGTTCACAAAAAGCATGTCCTCTCGGTCTGACGGTGGTGAAAGTGCTTTAGTCGCTCAGACCAAACATTCTTACTGTCCACATCTTTTCGATGGGGGGATGAAAATCTCAAACAACCTCCATGTGCGGGTGTATCCATGACATTCAAGCTTTTTGATTAAAGGTGAAATAAACATTCGGTTATATGCCTTTAATTTGCAGGTAAAATAAATAAGGGAAATTTTGTCATATATCTAATAACCACTTAAACTTTTGAAACAATCATATGATGAAATTAAGGTTCAAACAGCCACTGAACCATCAACTGACTGCAGACGCTCTGAGGGTGGATTATATGTTTGCTGCAAGATGTTAACATGCAGTGGAAACAATATAAAACACAAAACATTTCAGAGTATATTCGTATGCACTGGATCACTTACAGTGTGTCACCATGGCATATTATCTGACAGTACAATCTAATGTTATTGTGAGGAGGAAAAACAAATCCATCACCTACAAAAATACAGTTTTTAACCACTGCAACTTCAGATTGCCTCGGCAACACGTCAACACAATTAAATGACAAACTATTATTACGCTATTATGAAAGTTACTCTCCGTAAAATGTGGCCTGTACAATGCACTTTTGTACATAAAAAGCAGTTCTATGGCCTTGCTCATACAAAGGTTCGTTGTCCCTCACAGGTGACAAGGCAGTGACAGGGGTTGAAATGTTTCAAGCTTCTCGTTGCTCCCAACATTCGCTCCCTGGACACAAGACGGCTTATCGTAGGCTAATACAACAGATCGAGGCCCTTTGAGGGAACCCCCAGCAGAAGCTAAAGTCAGTTTAATAAATTACATTCATCATAAAATAGAAGAAAATACATTTTAAAAGTGTTCCTTTCTAATGTTAGACTAGTAAAATATGCAAGTATACTCCTTATATTCCAAACAATAAATGTGTAAGACTTTTCACAACGAATGAGAACAAAAAAATGTGAACAAATCTCTTGGTGGATTGTCTGAGTTAATCACACAAAAGTGTACACACGTTTTCATTAAAAAAACAAAAACAAAACAGTCACTTGAAAAGACATCAGAAACATTAAAAGAAAGGTTGATATTTGCACAGAGGGAACTAAAACTGGTGAACGTTAATATATGAGTGAAATCTTTTTAACATCTGCTTGTGTTCTTCTCTTAACTACACACAATACCCACTCTGTCAGTTTTAAACAATGACGGGTTATTGCATAATGTGGTTTCAACCCTACACAACTAAACTCCACCAAACTTCTACCTCCTTAAATTCTACTTTACTAACATAAAGTATTTTACTGAGCATGAAACTAATGGGGTCATATCTTAAAAGTGAAACAAATGAAGCTGGGTATCAGCTCTTATACATGTTGTAGTACACACATACAAATTTGAGCATCAATGAAACTTAATTGAAAGACTAAACACTAAAGCACTGACGTAGTATTGCAAAACATCTCCTCCTAAATGTGACTTTAGAGTAATTTTTCCACACAAAGCCTTTTAAATATGCACAAACATCCTCATCTGCACAATTCTTCAGGCACTTGTAACATTCAAATACAGTACTGACGACTGACTGTGACATTAAGACTAACAGCTCACACACTACTCATCTCTTACAGGGTTAATACAGGGACTTTACTTTGAATATGAACAGTAGTAATTACTGAGTTGACTTGGATGGCTGTGGAGGTTCTGCTTAAAAACCAGGAGATGGTTTCACAAAGATATTTTAGATGGGTCTGTAATGTTACGCCAGCCTATAATGCAAATTAGACGGTCTTACAAAAATAAAGACTGGCTTACTTTGAACCCAAAAATCTAGCCATAAGGCTAACTCAGAACTAAGATAGTCCGACGGTAGCAATCAGTGACACCCAGGGTGCGTTCAGCCCTGACAAAATGTAGCAAAACATTTGTTTAAACGTAAATGGTGGAGTGTTGAACACCCTGTTGTGTTAGAAAGGCACACTGCCTTTTAGTGTGGCGGGGTTTCATTCAGTTGAATTCAAAGAGGCTTAATTGGCATGGGAAACATATGTTTATAATCCCAAAGCAAGTGTGAAATATAAACCCAAAAAAAAGTACGGTCAATAAGTAAAGATCTATTTTACTTTAATACACATTGCTGCTGATTGAGTAACACCTCCGACACACTCACCGAATGGGAGAAAACATACCTCGAAGGCTGTTTCACACTGTTTGGCCAAACATGACATTAAACCTGAAAACCGTAACAAAAGGGTGCTCTACTGTTTCAGATTTGAGTGTGCCTCTTCTAACCAGTGTTCCCATGGTAACAATCAGTGACACCTGCTGACCAGTGGCACGGAACCAAAAATAGAAATAGAATTTCTACGGATAATCCATAACATTTTAAGAAGTTACTGTATAACTTTAATAGTTCATCAATTTGAGAAATATGCTTATCCTCTTTCATTGAGAAGATTTTTATGTTTTCTTCTCACTTATTCAGACTATGAACAAAACAGAAAACAACAACAAAACTGCGCGACATATATGACATGTATGAGGGGAAAATGGCGGCTGCTGGTTAAAGTTAAAAGACATGAGTCAATACAGCATCAATCAGTGGCACAATCACTTTATCACAATGTAGCATTATCAGGGGAAAAAAACAAGGCGCGTCCCCTGGACGGTAAAACACCATCATCACTGACATGAGTGAATACAGCATCTGCTGTCACAGCAGACATTGCGATGTAAGATAACGGGGATGTCTGTAGTAATATTCTACATATTAGCAAATTTGGGTGTATTTTATGAACCTTAAAATACAAGGATATTGTCTACCAGCAGCCCTGATAACCTTCATGCTGCCCCACCGCCTTTACCAGGAAACTGAGGCGCACTGAGCTTCAGAGAGCCGAGGAATGAGAGCAGGTGGACGGGCAGACAAGTGTCAGATCTGTGCAGAGCAACAGAACAAAAACACAGACACATCACGGACAGTATGATAATAACACAAGTTTCTCTCAGTGGTTTCTGTGACATGAGAGGTACTTTCAAAACTAGAAAAGTAACCCGACGCTGCTGCATGGATTAGTTGTTCATAACTCCCTCACGTATTTTGACATGGACTGATGTGGTTACTCGTTCAGCCATTAGTCCTACTTAAGATACTAAAGAACTATTGCCTCAGTCAGGACCTTTGAATCCACACACTCCTTTGAGTTTGATCTGACTGGTAACAGAGTGTAACAAGTTGGCAATTCTATCCGATATCAGGCAAGAAGAACTAGAAAACTTTGTGCAAAAGCTGAATTTAGACATATAAAACATGACCGATTGCTTTATCCTAAGTCTATCTTTGTGAAACCGACTCCAGAAGTGAGAACCACTTACAGATACATCAACAAATCAACCATCACTGTGACCAATAATCCAAACAGATGTTTTTTTATGTAATAAAGAGGGGGAAATCTAAATGTTTGAGTTCAAAGTATCTGCAGCAAATGGATTATACAGTATTTCCTCTGAACAAACATACTCTATATGCAATGCAAAGGCACACCAGGAGGTGGAGCACTGATCCTGTTCTCTGGGGACCATAGGGTAAACAATAAAGATGGACTACCCTCAGAGCATTTTAAAGAAAGCTTGTATAATTTCTTACAACGTGGAAAGTTAAAATAAGTGCGTATTACTAGGTTGTTTGAAATAATTAAAGCTAGCAATAGATAAACAATCATTCATGTGAAAAACCTTATAGTTTACATAACACATTCAAGAAAGTAAATATAAGTTGTTGCTCGATATCTTGAGGATACAGTTTTAACAATCTCCAATATAGAACCTCTTTATACCTGGTATTAACATCTCAGATTAGATCTGTCAGCCTTATGTCTTCCTCTTGTAATATGTACAACATTTAAAACCGTCAGTGAACAACAGTTCTATTTGTTAGTTAATATCATAAGGTGTTACTGTATCTGAACTGCCTGTTTCTGTTTAATTTCCATGTGTTTTCTGGTTGGATTTATTCAGAAAAGTTAATCTCTATTTATGAGGATCCTACATGTGAACTGCATTTCAGCTGATTAAGAGGCTAAACGCACCTCTCACCTTGTCAGAACTGGTTAAGGAAATAGAAACCAAGATATTATGCACATTACTAAGGATGCATGTTAATGCAGGTGCAGAGACGCGTGCATACAGTAACCTTCTGTGACTCTTATCTAACAGACTAATCCTAGTAATTGAGCTATGTAATTTATTAGGAGAGATCAAAGTAATGTCAACAACCTCTTCATCAGAGATGTCATCAGCATGCAGCCTGTTGTAGGTTGTGTGCGGTGTTCACAGAATATTTACAGAGCAGTTGTTGGGCGTCTTTAACAGCAGCAACACGGCACTGACTTCTGTGTCTGGTGGTTACTTGAGGATGATCTGTTTCAGGGGCAAAACACAGTCACTTAGTGGTTGCAGACAACAGAGATATACATGGTCCATATGTGTTTTTGTTACATGACAAAAGTAAAAGTAAAGTAAAAAAACACCTTAAAGAATACTTTACTCACTAATACTCACCCCGTGTTACTCTGAATTTGTGAAGATGCCTCTAAGACAAACGAAGAATCCCAAAACCGAGAAAATTTGTGATGAATCAGAGGAAAGTGGAATCGAGTTCAACAACAGCAAAACTATATCAAAACATTCGTTTACAAAGTGTCACACAACTCGTGCAGTATAATTAGTACTTCCCAAACACATGCATTTTCACTTAAACCTTACTATGTAAAACTTATTCTTATAAACAGCCTCACACATGGAGGAATAGTCAGCGTGCGCCTGAACTCAAGTCAAAATGAAAATGTTTGGGAGGAACTGAGCATACGACTGGATAAATGAGACTTGGATTGTACTGCACAAGTTGTGTGAGTTTGTAAACAGATGTTTTAATACAGTTTTGCTGCTGTGAAACGCAGAATGTTTGCCATTTTTGGATTCTTCGTTCACCAGAGGCAGGCGGAAAAAAAGTTTCCTTCATGAATTCAGCGTAACATAGGGTAATTGATATGTCGTATTCCTTTAACCCATTAAACTCTTGATTTTGGTCTTAATTTTCCCTTGGGTCTTTAATCTTATTAAGAAAAAAACAAGTCTTCAACAACTTCTTTAAGTTTTTCATGGCTGTACCATTACATCAAATTGAAATACTGTATATTATGGATAACTTTAAACAAATGTTTCTGCCTAAAATAAACAGTATTGTGTAACACTGGATAACTTCACTGCAATTTGAAGTCTTGTGTAACACTCAGCTGCACAATGTGCAATTGTAAAGATGGTCCCATTAGTGAATAGGCACATTAAGTTAACAAAGTCAAGAGAGTTAACAAAGTAAAGACCAAAAATTTTAAATGGACACCTCTACAATCTCTAGTCTACAAAACCATCACATGTTTCAGTCTGCTCGGCTGACACTACCAAAACAGAGCAGTGTCAGAATCCAATATGACACAGATATAACACATACATCTTAAAGATATGCTATGCAGGATAAGGGGTGGGCGATTTGGTCCTCAAATATCATCACAATATTTCAGGGTATTTTTGCGATAACGATATTCTTGACAATATGACAAATTAGTAAAAAAACAATGTATAATTTATTTAATAAACGGCCTAACAACGCCACAGTTTATTCCACCCTACTGAAGCTGCTCCTTGTTTTGGAACCACCATAGAGTCTGTAATAATTTCGCTTTCAGCCATGCTTGTTGTTGCCATGGGTAACAGTATGATGTCAGTATGTCAGCAAGTCAAAATATTGCGAGCATCATGATACGAATTTTTCATATGATATTAAAAATTACATCGGTAATATCGTGAGCAAGATGATATAGCGCACCCCATGTGTTGACTGACACAGAAGTAATCTCTCTCAATCATCACTTAAGACCCTCTACAAGTGTGTGGTGGTGTATTTTTCTGCATAGACACTGCCTTCTGTCTGTATTTTCCAATTTTCCACGCTCAGGATGTTTATGGGCATGTATCCCCACAGCATTCAGGTGAGGTAACATAGCAACCAGGTGTTAGAACATAAGCAGCAGGCATCCAAGAGAAACAGCGCTGAAAAAACGTAAATACAGCGGGGTGAAACATCAAAAGAGAGTGATCTGGGGTTGGCTTCTGCCTTCAGTTTCGCTGGCGAGCATGTTTACAGACAGTAACTGTCAATCCTGCATAGTATACCTTTAGCATCGCCACTCCTGAAAGAGGTCTCATTACAGTGTCATGTATAAAAATGAAACCCTAGGACAGTTTCACAGATGATAATAATACAATTAACACATTGATGCAACCAGTATGACATGTACATCAGCTACCATTGTGTTTGAAGTATTCAGAGAACATTTGAAACTGCATACTGAGAAATGAAACAGACACTGACATGGAACAAAGAAAAAAACATGCAGTAAAGAATAAATGCAACACCATTATTTCCAGATGGAACACCTCTCTAAATAAGTGATGTCTGTCATCAGGGAAATGGGTGAAATGCAGCCTAATTCAACTGAAGGTCTACAGGTGGATGAAGCTCAAAGACAGGCAATGCAAGCAGGGCAATGCTATGCTGATGAAGCAACTCCCCTGATTTAAAGATGAAGCACTTATTCAGAGCTCAAGGATTTACGACAGAAAGCTTTAAAAAGGAGCAAACCTGATTAGCTGGTGCTGTTGCTGCGTAGGGGACACTTGTGGCGGGAGTAGTTGCTGCAGAGACAGTAGCAGGCGTAGCACTGTACATCATGGGGACTTTTTCAGGAAGGGAACCATGAAAGCAATGAAAAGGGAGGTGGAGCATTATGGTAACCATAGCAATGTTTCTTCTCTCTCTTGCCAGGCAAATACAATATGACACTAGCAGCAAGCCATCATTGGGTTAGACCAGCAGATGGCATGTGATCACACAGCAAAGCGAGACAGCAGGGGAGAACATAAAAGGAGAGCTGATAAGAGATTAAATTAGGAAATCTGTCCATAACTTGACATCCCAAAAGAGACGACATGTACTGCAATAATTCTACAAGACATCAGAGGAGTTTTTTTATCATGTAAAACATTTAGGAATATAAAAAACATGAAAGGGATGCTGAGCAAATTTCCTAAACCATGCTGCGTGGCAATTCTACCAACAAAATCCACCAAATAGCTCAGATTTGTGTCGTCTGTTTGACCACCTGAAGTGACGTCTGAGCAAGGATTATTGATATATTACAAGTGAGTATTTATCATAAGACTTCAGTGGATAAAAAACACCCACATAAGCAACACAAACAAAAATATTTACAGAAGAAAATAAATGAATAAATAAAATTATCTGCTCTGATTAGTTTTAAATGTGGCTTTCCCATTGTCAGGAATAACAAAAACATTAATATGAAAGTTTCACCTGTGTTCTCTATTGATAATGAGACAGTGTATTTAAAAGAAGAAGAATAATGAAGGGACCTACCAACGCTGTTAGCAGGGGTCATGCAGAAGACAGAACCTGTGGGAAAATCAAACAGAGAGAGACTATTTTAATGTGACTGACACATATTTATATGGTAAACACTGACCTGAGATGAATATGTCTTTAGTGTATTAAGAATACACAAATATGACCTAAGAGTTTGGACAGTAAAGAATTAACAGATGTGCAGATTAAATAAAGTAAATTCTACTGTACATCATAGTTCATAGTGTGTATAATATTTGTCAGCAGTATTTACCCCCAGAAAAAAAGAATTAAGACACATATGAAATTTAAAAAGTGTATAAAATGTATGTTTAGCTTTGAGTTCACATTAAAGTGACAGTTCAAAGTCAAAAATATGCATTTTTCCTCTTACCTGTGCTGCTATTTATCAGTCTAGATTGTTTTAGTGTGAGCTGCTGAGTGCTGGAGATATCAGCCATAGAGATGTCTGCCCTCTCTCAGCT
Source organism: Epinephelus moara (assembly GCF_006386435.1). NCBI lineage: Eukaryota > Metazoa > Chordata > Actinopteri > Perciformes > Serranidae > Epinephelus > Epinephelus moara. The sequence goes on along the minus strand of NC_065512.1, from coordinate 20,804,033 downwards.
ATAATGGAACTAGATGATACTCAGCTTGTGGTGCTCAATGAGCCAAGAAAATTGATTTTAAAAAACTAAACATCAATGTCTCTTTATAGAAATCATGGCCTGGTTACGGAAGATAATCCACAGACCTTGTTGTGAGCAGTTTCGTGAAGGAACTATTTTTTTTCTACTGAACTATACACACCAACTGTATCACCACACAGAAGGAAGCTAGCTCACTTAGCACACTGAGCTAGCTAACATTACAGCTCAGGCAAGGAGGATGCCATGTGCTGTCTTATACAGGAGCCTCTCCATGAGTAGATGCACGCTTCCTTCTGTGTGGTGATATGGTCGGCAGGTATAGTTTGGTAGAGAGAAACTAGTTCCTACAACTGCTCACAACAGGGTCTGTGGATTATCTTAAATAAGCGGGTCATGATTTTGGGGAAAAAGACATTGCTGTCATGTTTTTGGTGCAAGCCGAGTACCATCTAGTTCCATTATATTCGAGTGAAGGCAGACATCTCTACAGCCGATATCTCCAACACTCTACAGCTCACACCACACAATCTAGACTGATAAACAGCACTACAGGTAAGAGAAAAAATATGTATTTTTGATTTTGGGGTGAGCTGTCCCTTTAAGTTTAGAAGCTCACCTGTCGGATAAAATGCAGCGGTGGGCTGCTGCAGCTGTGTGTTGGCCAGAGCCTGTTGGTAGTGCAAAAAACTGGGGCTGAGGAGAGAGCTGGCCAAGCTGCTCTTCTCAAAAGCTGGTCTCTTTGGTAGGGGTACACTGTAGGGAAAGGCCTGGAAGGAAACAAGGAGACATGACACACCAAAACTATCTGTTCTTTCAATTCAGACACAATTTGAACACTTAATATTTAGTATTCATTTACAAAAATATGGGAAAACGGCAAACACGACTACACATTAAGGAGACTATTATCACATAGTGGAAAAATCAAGCATGTTTTAGGATACAAGTATGAATGAAACAACCAAATTTCTTTTAAAACATCTATCAAATTATGCACTTAAAGCTACTGATGATGATTGTGTACACAAAGACTATATGAGACTTGAAGAAGCTTTAAACCATAATGACACAAATGAAAAGTTATTACAGTACAATTAATAGCTACAACCAAAGCAAAAGGTGAAAATACCAGGTCTACAGTTGCCTCGAGGGATCGCTTCATTGCTTTGGCAGTCGACTGAGTCTTTTAATAGCAGGCAGAGAGCACATGATGGCAGTGGGCCAATGGGATTCAAGCGTTTAACATACAGGTAACAGCAAGCAGAGGTGCGTCATGGGGGACAGCATTGTGGATAGGTGAGAAGGGGAAAACAAAAACAAAATAATCTGAATGTAGTATACGACATAAAACACAATATGCATGCACAGTGACCAAAATAACTGATTAAAGGACACGCTAACTAAAGCCTCCTTCATTAGTAGGTCAACATGTGCAGGTAATCAATAGCTTTGGCAACACAGATTTACCACAGTAGGGCACAAGCTTGTATACTTTTTCACATTGTATATTGACCACTAACATTTCTTGATCAGGGTTTGTTAATTGTAATCAAGACACTACCATGATGCAACAGTGCAACTACAGTATGCACCCTATGTATTTTTCTAATACAGACATTGATTTTTACAGGTTTCAGGAATGGATGACAATGTAATGCACATCAAGTACTGAACATTTTTATTGTTAAAACTGGGGTAGACAGTTTCATTTAGGCCTTGTTGGGCTGAAATCCCATAATACATTTTGTGCATATTGTGATTCAAGTGGACTAAGCAAAAACTAGACTTTTGCACCTCCACTTGGCTCTGTTTTCAGGCTTTAGAAAATCTAGGCCATGTTGGAGACTTTGGCCAATCACAGGTCATTTCAAACAGAGGGCATTCCCATTGGCTGTTCAACAAATGCAGAAGCAGGTGCACATCCCTTCAGTGTCATGATCCTGGGTTTTCTGAATGTAGCCTGTTATCTTGTTTCATGTATTCCTTCATGTTTAGTCTGTTTCCTGTTGTTGTAGGTTCACTCCTCATGTGTCATGTCTGGTTTTACTTTCTGTCTTTGTGTGTTTTATGTTGATGTTCATGTACCTAATGTTAGAGCCTCAAATCACAGCGTGTCCACCACCTCACCCTTGCAACTACAGACCACCTCACCGAGAAGAGACCGGGCAGCAGCTCTGGAGACTGACATCCAGTCAGTGGCTGCAGCAACCCGAATCCAGCCAGCTTGCTGTTACAGCCCTGACTCCACACCGAATCAGCAAATTTTATGTGGGTGCCGTTACACAGGTTGGACCTGGCGCAGCTGCTGGCCATCAGCCTGCAACACCCAACACTGGGGGTTTGCACTAGCTGAATCTGAGCTGCTACAGCCACCAACTGAAGGTCTGTCTCCCGAGCTCCTGCCTGCTCTCCTGCTCACAGCCGCGGGGAGTGAGGGCGGAGGGACCGTGGAGTGGCCAGCTAGCTAATTGTTGCATCATTTGTGGTTTGATAAACAGAGAGAGAGAGAGTGGTGCAGGAAGGCCGAAGTGAATGAGCTGCCTGCAACTGCACAATAAATCAATGTACAGGAAACACTGGGTTACTGTATGAAGGGCGTGCGTATGCCCATGGTTGTCTGGTGGGAGGGGCTTAAAAGAAAGAAAGAAAGGCTGCAGGAGGAGGTTGCCTTTTCAAGATTTCTGCCTCCCCCAGCTTTAAATGAAAAATGACTTTTATGAAAGATAGCCAAAGGCAACATCACAAATCAACAGCTGAAATAACCATGTATGCAATGTCATGAAACACAGAATGTGGAGCTCCATTTACTACATTCACACCAAGGCTGTTAGTGAAATGGCAGATGCCCCCTCTACTGTGTGTACTGTACTGTGCACAACAAAACATGACTGCCTCTGTGAGCCTAAAATACAACAAAAATAATATGTAGCCTAAATATAAGAAACCATAAAATACGATGCACATGAAAAGTGACGTAGATGGTCTAAGGAGTGCAGCGAGGACAAAGAAGCTCATTTTACTGAAGCAAAATGGCACACGGTAAGTGAGAAGCCTGAACATGCATTACATTAAAAGCAACTTAGGTAAAGTTAAGTTAATGTTAAAGCCAATAAATGTTTAAGATGCAAACAAAGCAAAAAGAAATGGCAGAAATTATGAAGTAAAAAACTGTCAGTGTGGTCCAGAATATATAATGACTATGCTCTTTTGTGCAGTTTTCCGTGCAGGCAGTTATCCTAAAGCTGAGTCATTACAATGATTCATACTGTATAGCACATAATAAAACTATTCAACAAGCCTTTTCTCAGTGAACTGCAATATAGTGCTGGTTCTGTCTATGGAGCATCTGGCGCATGTGCCCACATAGAAAATGTACATCTTTTTATTGGGCCTGTTTGAAAGCACAAGCCTTGAAATGTCAGCTCCATTATAAAAACTAATTTATCGCTCTTAATATGATTGACAGGCCTTTTAATACAAGGACTAATCCTTGATAAATCTAATCTCATTGCATCCTTCTTTGTAATGCTTTCTGATGTTATTAAAGGTCTGTTTACATCTGTAGTGTTTGTAAACAGGATTAAAAACAGGCATATGTTCTTAATTATCAATAAAGACAAGGTGCAGATTTTCCTTTAATGACTAAAACTCCTTTTAACTTAATTTAGACAGAAGTTTTCAAACTCCGAGGTGTGTGCCTCCCCAGAAGTGCATGGGATAGTTAAGTGGTCATGAAGTGCGAGATGTTTAGGCAAAGATACTGGATTCTAAAAACAACAGGAAGTTAGTTATTATGGTCTGGCCTGCTGATTTGCTTACAATCTGAGTCAAAACTGACACTCCTCTAAGTCACAACTTGGCGAAATTCCAAGGACATCATTATCTTTGATGTCCATCGTGACTTAGTGTCCATAAATTCCCTAAGAAAACAGAAAAAAGGCGACCAGATAGCTAAGTGGTTAGGGCGCATACCACAATGGTGCCAATGCCCTGAGCTGTAAGCCCCTGGTTTGAATCCTGGCTGGCTGGACTGTTTGCTGCAGGCCATTTCCCTACTGTCTTAACCCTCAATTGTTTTACTTTCTCCACTACTACTTCAGGCATGAAATGTCCAAAAACTACTCTAAAAAAGGGGGAAATCATAGAAAAAAGACACTCACTACAACTCCAGAACTTGCCTAAATATCATCACGTTTTTAAGCTTTCTTTAGTATCAAAGTAATCCACTGATTGTTGTCTGTATATCAGTGGGTGCACAGTAAGCATGTGAAATAGCAGCTTATTCATCATACTTTTACTGGTGCCAAATTACCAAACTGTAAACAAACATAGGCTAAAAGCACAGGGTTTGAGCTGTAGACCAAAGTGTAACTAATTATACTTCCTGTTAACAAGCAGGGGGTTGGGAGTGGTGGGTGGTGCGCAGTTGTCTTGTTATTGTCTGAGGGGTGTGACAGTGTCAAACTTTGAAAAGCCTTGGTCTTGGAAATAACTAATTTGACCTTAAAGTTGCAGTTTTAACTGAAGATGGAAAACAGGTTCAACAATGAATCCAATCACTGACTTCCTGCTTTGTTGCCATTTCAAATTATATCATACAAATATATAGTGCTCCACATTCAGTGATGTCATGGCAAACACAGTTACAACTAAAACCACCGCATTACTGGCAGCATAATGTTTTCTGTGCAAACTAGAAGACTTTTCAGTGGTCAGAAGGATAAAGCTCAGTCTTACCATGGCTGCAGCTGCGGCCTGGGCTGCCACAGCTGTGTGATTGACTTGCTGCTGACTGGATTTGATTTTGGCCTGCAAGTGTGCAGGCGGGTGAAAATACTTGCACTTCTCCCGGGAGCAGCGGCTCTTGATGTAGTCCATGCAAACAGTGACAGTGTTATCTGTGGTGTCAATCATTGGACTGTCACTGGGGTGAGCGAAGCGGCAATCTGTCTCCCCTCTTGCACAGTTTCCCCGCTGAAACTCGCGGCACACCTGAGAGGAGCAAATTAGAGAGAGTGACAGGAATTCAGCTTTTCAGCATGTAGCCAGAATATGTTAACCCACAGAAGTACTGATGTATTTTGTCATGTTAAATCACTCCTTGTGGTGCATGAATACCTCTAGTTTGTCTGTACGCTGCAGCTTCTGTGAGGGAGAAGAAGAAGAAGAGGAGGAAGAGGAGGAGGAGCTCTGGACTGTGACAGGTGGGCTCCCAGTCACAAGAACCTGGGTGCTGGAGAGGTTGTCTGTCGGGATGAGGCTCATTCCATGGCTCAAGGGCGTCATGTATGAACCATAACCAAGACCAGTATTTGTGCTCAGTCCCTGCGTAACAGGAAATGTTGTCTATGAGGGAAAATGTTAAATATTATAAGCGAGACAAGCACCACAACACAATTTGAAGTTCTTCCCTAAAAACTCTGAGGAGCTTACCACAGACTGCAGGCTGGGTGCTGGGATCATGAGCTGCATCTGTTGGGCAAGCACGGCTGCGGCTGTCTTCTGCTGGATGAGGTTGTTGCGCCCGTTTATCTCTAACTGGGTTTTTAAGTGTGAAGGTGGATGAAGGTACTTGCAGTTTTCTCTTGAGCATCGGCCCTGTAAGAAAAATAAATAAAAAGTCATGAAGAACACTCAAGATTTCAATACTTATTTTTACTGAATAGAGCTTGAACATATCATAGTCTAACTCAATGTAACCTCCGTCAGCCGTCAGTTCCGGCTACCAACTCCTGACGGCTAACGTTAGCTAGCTCTCCTCCTGCTGATTTCAACACGTCTGTTGTCCACAGCGTAGCATTATCAGGAAAACAACAGAGTGCATCTAAGCGGCAACCTCTGGAGCTGAAAAATGAAGCCAACAGAGAAGTGCAAAAAATGCAGTTCCTTAAATGGCCACTTGAGGCTGGCTCCAGAGGCGCCACTCATGTTAAAATGCCCAACATTACAGCAGAAATGTTTATTGCTTGGTACAAAACACAGTTTTGGTCTCTATAGCTAATTTCAACAGTAATGACAACTGTACTAGAGGGAAATTTTTAGATAACTCACTCATTTACATTTGGTCAAGACTAAAAGTGATGCGTTTGAGTGACAAGCTGTCTGTGAGGCGTTGCTACAGTCTATGAGTCAGATCCACCCCTCACTCCTCCACAGCTCCACCCTCTCATCCAAAAATGGTCACTCCTGGCTCCAAAAAACAAGATGGCGAACTTGAGGCTTCAAATCAGCAGTCCACAAACTAATGGGTGACGTTCCAGTGGCTTTGTCCATTTATTTAAACAGTCTATGGGTGCATCCCCTTTGTCCTTTCATCTCTAAGGCACCATGGGTGAAGATCTCCAAAAATGTTTCTATTGTCCCCGTGATGATGGGACTCAAGCTCAGCTTTTTAGCCTGTGCATAATCAATGTGAGACAACAGAAAAACATCGGCCACTGCCATCTGTAAATGTCATGCCGATAGACTGATGACAGTCAATAAGTCGAATAATGGCTGAAACTGATGTTTGGTTGATAAATTATGCATCCCTAATTGTTAGTTATACAGTTATCACAATATTCAATGTTACTGCATATTTTTCTCATACTGTGCAGCCCTATTCCCTATCATTTCATTTTATGGTTGTTCTTTGAAACAGTGGCTTCAATTCTAGTCTAAAATGAAATGCAAACGTCCTCCTCCAGCATGAAAGTCAGATGTGTTTCACATCTATCCATCAACTATCTATACGAATCACCTTTCTACATAAAGAAAAGACCATTTCCCACACTGGCATTGAATGTCAGCTGTGGATGTAGATGATGTGCTATGGAATCACACCATATAAATGTAATAGACAGTTACGTAAGGAGAATAAATTACATGAACACACAATGCTTCCTTTAGAACTGTGCTGTAGCTTTTATAAGAGAGACTTTTAGAAAAAGCTGACTGGCTACAAAAGACGTCCCAATCCAGTATCTCCTTTTAGACTTTAAAATGAGCCTACCAACACAATTTCTGTTAATCAAGCATCTTTATTAGCCTAATGAGAGGTTACCTTCCTCTGCCCTTCATATTCAAATCCTTCAATTAAGTTCACTAATTTCACCTCATTTGCATCTCTCCCAAGAGATTCATATTAATTATTTTCAGAGAGGGTTTTACTGTCATCAGTGTTTCATTAGTCAGTATAAAGCTCGGAGAAAATGCAGTGCCAATAAAAAGTATTTGCCCCCTTTGAAAGTTGTAGTGTGTTAACTTTCTAGTTTACAGTTGCTTGAGAGTATGAAATGAAACTATTACACTGACATAAAGGTTTATGCACCACAGCAATGGAGGGCTTAGTCATACCCAAATACGAGGAAACGTATTCACAACTCTTTTGCAGCTTTTCGCTTCTTTATAGCTTAGAGACATTGTTGCCGATCTGTATAAAACAGAGTTGAAACACAATGAGAGCTGGCCACAGGAAACAACTCGAGTCAGATGTGTGTGTATCAACAAGACTCTCATCTGCTTTTAATAGAAGTCATGAGATACTAGTTGCAATGGCAAAGCATGTGCACATTCCCCTGCATATTAAAGTTAACTCTGTTTGGAGTAATTGTTGACCGGGTAGAGAACTTTGACAGCAATTGTTTGTCAATAAAATGCCAACAGTGTCAAGCCAAGTAAGTATTTGTCTGAGTGTGAAGCTAATAAGTTAGTACCAGCTGACATTACACCAGCAGCCATATTGGTAACAGACATCTGATGACTCCTCAGACAAAAGCCTATTCACGAAGATGAGCCGTGACATCATCACATGACTGCAACAACTGCTAGCTGACCTCTTAGCTAACATTTTTCTTACAGGAAAGTGTTTATGAATATTTAATATGTTGCTGGGTTTTATCCTCTCTGCTTGGCCATTTTATTTTTCTAAACTTTATTTTATCCCCTGCTGATTTTATGATCCCTCTATTGTTTGAATTTTATTTTATTGTTGTTTTATTGTTCTTTGGGTTTTTATCTGCTGTGTTTTATTACTGAAAAGCACTTGGTAACTTTGTATTAGTATTTTATTTCCATCCTCACTACAGGCTGTAATTCTAGGTTAAAATACAATAAAACTAGGCTTGATATTAACTTTATTCAGTCACTTAGTGCCAACATGGATTCAGCATCTTCTGTGTGTAACTGTTGTATTCTTATTCTTCTACTGTTCATTTACAAATATGCACCACACTTTAGTCTGTGGAAATATCTCTCATTACATACTTCTAAGTACAGTATGAGGCATGTTTAGGCATGTTATCAAAGCAGCACATGGTCCAACTAAGCAGTAACATATTGCTGATAAACAAACTACCAATTTTAACAATCATTTCTTGTCATTTATCAGGTGACATACACCGATAACGATATATCTGCAATAAGCTTTTAATGACCGATCATTCTGGACAATTTCAAAGCAGTAAGTATTTTGAGATCCTTAAATTATGTCTAAACTTATTTCTAACATCCCATTACTGCTTTTTGATCTGTTGTCTACTTCATTCAATTTCTCTTAACTTCCCATTTATTACTTTGACTTTGATTTTTATCATGCTAGTTGTTGGTTTTATACTATTTCTAGTCTCTCTAATTATAATTTTACTGTTTTACATTATGAATTTATGCCTTTTATGCACCTTTATTGCTTTAATCATGTGTACCTTGAGGCAGATCCTAACGCATCTGCCTCTCCTGGAAAACACTTTGGGTCACACCCATTGTTTTTGAATGTGCTACATAAATAAACTGACTTGTCTTTTATTAAACTTCAAAACAGTAAAAGCAACTTACTTCTTCAAAATAACTTGTAGCCAGTTGTATTTACTTCTCCTTGACAATATGTTTAACAAGATGAATTTTTAGATAAAGTAATATGGTAACTACTTTAGGTTCAAGCCTTTAGTCCAGGCCCCTGTCCGCAGGGGCACAGACCAGGCCCTCTGTCTGGACAAGCTGTGTATAAACTGCCTACAGTAAGGAGATAAGACGATGACTCAACATGAGAATAATCCTGGGGGCAAAGCTGCATTGTGTGGCGATAGTGACTGTGAGAGTGGATTAAGGCAGCCTTGGTCTCATTCAGGGCAACTGAGCAAACGGGAGAATAAACTGGCTGTAATCCAAATGGCTGACAGAGTTTTTTATAATCTACATTAGATAAGTGATGAGAGTAACATCTGACAGGTGTTTACTGTATTTTTGGAAATGTGTGGTATGCAGCAACACACGATGCAAGATAAAGCTTTGAGACTGCAGTTTTGCTCTGTGGTTTGATATATTTAATATTAAAATTTAATATTAAAACTAGATGTGAGGGCATTTTAATTTAGGAGAGGGGTTAACTTGAGATTTAACCATTAGGTGGGGGTTTAAACTGACAGTAGTTGTTCCCTCCTCTATTATCAACACTCAGAAAGTTTTTGAATACTCTACAGTATGTTTGAATCTTAAAAACTATGAATTAGGGTGGGTGGTAGCAAGATATTACAGCATACTGGGGTATTTATAAATGCTGAAGGTATGATTTGCAATACTGTCAGAAAATACAGATGCTCCTCTTTGTATTAGACTGATACAGAGATGCTGTACTGAGGCAATGTATTGTAATGCACAACACACATCACCAGAGGTCGGTCTCTACTGGTGGAACAGGCAACTGATGAGATGGCTGAGAAAGATGGAAACTTTATCTTGAGATGGCACCTTCCAACATTAAGCAGTTTATTAGCCACATGATTTAATTCTACATATCACCTCTGTTTAGCCCACTGATGTCTTGGTATCTGCCACGTCAGCAAGTGTCATTGGCTCCTCCAGCAAGAAGGGCGCTTACTTCCTATCTATTCATTATTCTACAAGCCTTAAGTATTCAAACCCAGCATGGCCTGTCAAGGTAGGCTAATTGCATATTAGGCTAAACAATGACATATGCTACATGACTTCTATAAGAGTGGTTCATCTTTTGTTTTTGTTTTTTGTTTTTTTTTACACAAATAACATCATATAACGCATTTCCCATAGTTTAACATAATACCTTGACACGTGATGCCAAGATGGCGCCTAGTCATTCCAGTGGAGTTGCTCACCTGGTGCATACACCATAAAGTTTTTAGCTCCTGGGTTTATTGCCGTGGTATGTGGCCCACTGAATATGTGCAGTAGTGTTTCTCCTGCTGGCCCCGCCTGCGAGTTCCTACTTGGCCCATAACCATTACATTGTGATGATGTCATAGATTTTTAAAACGCTTTTCTCAGCTCCAGAAGAGGTTTGCAAATATAAAACCTCGATGGATCTTAAGTTCATAGTAGAAAGAGTCATAATTGACCTTCTTTGCAGTTTGAGGTGTCCTGTCAACAGTTTTATTGAGGTCACTTTAATAATGGAGGCCTATGGTTGCAAAGCTGAGCAGCGTTTCTGGGGGCCTGGTATACCCCGATTAAATGTGTGCAAGGTGTAAAGGTATGAAAAATCGATAGCGCCCAAGAATAATATCAAGACATGATTTTCCAAACACACACCCCAACCCATGTCCTGATTTTTTCACTGGTTAGCTCAACAGACCTGCAGGTTTAACTGTATTTAATGGGACACTAGCTTGCGTCCCCAAAAGCACTTTGAGTAATCCCAAAAAATTTAAAACTTATCAAGACAAACAAAACGGTTGTATACTTACTAAATTACTACAACTAAAAATGTTTTATTTGATAGGGTATAAAGTCCCAGAAGTCCATAAATGCATATAAGAGGTTAAGGTGTCACAGATATACCACATGGGCAGTATTTCTTACCTTCAGTGAGTCAAAGCAGGCAACAACTCTCCCATTGTCAACCTGGCAGCTCTTGGGTGGATGCGCAAATTTGCATTCCTCATCACTACGTGAACAGTTTCCTCTCTGAAACTGTCGACACACTTCCAGAGTCAGCCATTTTGTGTCTCTTACTGAAGAAATGTTCAACGCCATGTCCAAAGGTTATAATCATAAACTTAATTTTTCAATCAATCTCAGTGTGCTTCATAGACCAAAAGCTGTGGGTTGGCTCTATGTGCAAAGTCCGTTTTCACAATAACCTAGTAAGTGCGCCATCAGCTGGAGCAGACAGATCAGATGGCTGGTCAATCACTGAGAAATCACCCATCAAAAGGAAGTGTATTATCCACAAATGAGGGTGCCTATAAATATCAGACTTTAGTCATAAATTCTCAGGTCATTATTCTCTGTCCTCTTATATTATGGCTCTATTTTGGCATTTTTTAGGTGCTGACTTTGTGCAAAGAGGTGGCAAAGGGCTTGCAGCTGAGGTATCCTGTGTTGGTGCTTGAGTCTGGCCTTAAAGAAAGCATAGGCCGGAAATGTAGACGGACCAAGACGGGGATATCTTCTCAAAGGCACTTTTTGATGGTGATCTGAAAAACAAAAAAAAACATACATCACTGACATTGTAACCAAACAAACAACATTGTAATTATAGTGCCATTAGTCCACAGCTGGCACATTTAGAGCTACCGTAAATTATTTTTAAACACCGATAGCATCACATGTACTTTCTTCTATTCACTAGAGGCTGTTCATTCCCCAGAGTCATCTGTTCATTAGCAGTTTACTGCAGAAAGCAGATTAGGTCAAACAATAACAAATGTGATGTTTTGTAATTAGTCCAGTTATATTTAGTCATGTTAGACTTACAAGAAACTAATTGTTTGACATTTTTTAAAACAGAAAGTCCAGTCTTCTCTGGTTCCAGCTTCATAAATGTGAGCATTTGTTGCTTCTGTCTCTGTTATGCCACTATAAACTGTACGTCTGGGTTTTGAACTGTTGGTTGCAAAAATCAAAATATCTGAAGACGACACGTTGAAATCTGGTAAAGTGTGTTTTCCCTACTTTTTGACATTTTGTTAACTTAATAATTAACTAATTAATTGAGTAAATAATCAACAATGAAAATAAATGTTAGTTGGAGCTCTTAATAGATCAGACCTGGCAAGCAAAACACTGACAGACACTGAAATTTAGTGCTTTTCAAGACCTTTTCAAGATAAATTTTTAACCAAATTTTAAACAGATATTTGGACAAATCATCTTTCTTTCTTATTTAAGCATTGAAGGTAAGTATAAAGGCAAGTAGTACAAGTATGTGGTCATGTGCAGAGGTAGGTTTTATGTAGGAATATGGTTATTAGAGTGGGTTAGCTAAACCTACATTTTGCCAACAGATAAAAAGTATAACGTTAAAAAAGACGGTATTAAGTTCAGTGGCTGGTTTAAATATTTGTTACATCAGAAATGTGGACTTTTACGCAGAAGAGCTTGACTGATTTTGACAAATTAAAACTTAAAAGGTGGATAAATAAATTACATAACATGTTTGTGGCAATTAAGACCTCACAATTTCAAATTTAAGATTTAATGACTTTTAATACCAAAAATTTATAAAACTGATATTTCCAGGACCTGCACACACCCTGCACTATTATACTTTGTACAACAATCTACTAAACTAGCAGTCAGCATCTTGCAGGTTAGGCTGCGCACAGACTGACAACAGCACTGCGTCAAAACTCTCCTCATTCATCTCAGTGAGGCCTCTGTGTTTCATAGCAGGGGACACAAGCCACAGGGCTCCAGAAAAAAAGAAGAAGCATTGATTAGGAACAAGGAAGTCCCCCCTCACCCAAACTGGTTGTATATATGAAATACTGCAGGCTATATGTCAGTAGGTCAGACACTGAAGCTCTAAACTACTCCACAATATTCATAATTGATCAGCAGAGCATTGATTATACAGCCTGATAAACTACTGTGTTTCTCATGAAAGGAATTATGAACATGCAGCAGCAAAGTCTGTCAGTTATTATTTTGTTTTTTGTGATTTTGAGGTTCACTATACAATAACTCCTCATCATGTTGATCTCTCTCTCTCTGTTTTTCTGCCCTGTGCACACAAAAATCAAGATAAAGATCTAGATGATTTCTCAGCCAAATGTAAGATGTAGCTAGTTAGCAGAGAAGACAAGCTCATTATTTTTGACGGACCATTCCACTTTTCAGAAATGATGTGACGGTTTTTGTGCATCTGATATTACGTCTACACATTTTACATTTGATTTCTCCAGACTGTGCCTCTTCAATAAAAACGTAAGCATGTTTCAAACAGAGAGGCACATTTGTTGTGCTAGCTTGGGGTTTGTAGCTGGGTGGTGTCATGGCAGTCAATCAGTCAATAACAGTACAAGAACATTTCCAAAGCTCAAATCCATAGAGCCATTAAATGCATGTTAAACTACGTTTGTAACAAATTTTGTTGATCAGTACAGACAAAAACAGACCAATTAAAACTAAATTTCATCTGAATCACAAGTGTATTCTGTGCTGCCTCTCTGCTCACTGTAACCTATTTTCCATTACACTGTTACCCTCTATTTGCTTATACTGCAGGACAACATGAACACTCTGTGCCAAAATTGCAACCGCCAAATATGCTGACTCTTGGCCCTCCAAATACAGAATACATGTGAAGCAAGACAAAGCTTAAACACACATCACGTTGGAAGTCAAAAACAGGACGGGATAGTCCAGCATACTAACTGGCAAAACACACAGGAAGTTGCTGAGCAGGCAGAAAAGGTGGTTAACTTGTGCGCTGAATAAATGTGTACAAGAGTTGAGAGGTTTGTCCACTGAGAGCAAGTAACATGATCTACAAATGTACAAAGACTCAAAAGGCACAGATTCATAATAAACTGTTGTTAAGCCAGAGCTTCTGCTATAACTGCCGCTCAGCTTTACTGCATGCTATCCCACAGCATACTGCAGCAAATTCCTTTGGGCGCAAGTCAGGAAACAGAGCAAGAACACCTACCTCTCTCACTTCATGTAGCACTGAAGAACTTAAGTTCCCGACCAAGATTCTACACTAGAGCTACTTTTGAGCAGCTAACTTGTTCATATAACGACCACAGCAGCAGCTCTTATCCACCTCTCTGTCCCACCGATTCAGTGACCAAAGATTTTCTCTTCACAACAGTAAAAACAGATTGCCTGTCCAACTCTGGCTGAAACATTTCCAGCCACCCCCTCTTCCTGCCTGGGTGCCGGCCCCCAGGAAGACCCTCCCAGTCAGAAATCAGCCAATGGAAAGCCAGGAGCTGAGGCACAGTGTGTGCACATCTCGGAGCAAGACGCTGCCGACTCTTCAGCTGTTAGTAAACCTTATTATTAAAGAGGAGACTGAATTCAATATTTGATCCTGCCTTACTGCAACGAAGAGCAAGTATAGACTTAAGAAATCATATTCCTTCTAACACTCGACACAGCTTTTGTCCATTGAAACTACATACAGAATATATAGCACATAAATGTATGCCCTAACACAGTGCCTTGTAAGTAAGTTAGTAAGATTTCTGTAAATATAGACCGATGTAATAGGCTCCCTTTAGCATTATTTGCAGGTCTGTCATAGTCTCAGTAAGTGTCTAATTCAATTTTTGCGTAATTACAAGTCCTTAATAAGCCAGCTTGGTTTTAATATTGACATCAGAGAGCTTTTTTCTTAAGGAGTGTACAGTCTTGCACCATCAAATTTACTGTTGTACCATCACTTCACTTCTAAAATAATAATAATATTAATAATAATAGTGATGCTTTTTATTTATAGGTGCCTTTCAAAGCACTCAAGGACACCTTACAAGACACAGTTAAAAAAAAAACAAGCACCAATGTATCCATAGATCATAAAATCAAATAATTCCATAATATACAATAAAAGTAATTAAAATTACTTGAAAGAAAAAAAAAAAAAAAATGGGTATAAAGTCATCATTATAAAATCATCATCAGTGCAAGTCTTAATATGTGTGTCACCATTAAATCAGACCATATATGCCAGCTTGAAAAGGTGTGTTTTCAGACAGGATTTGGAGGTGTTAAGGGAGTCAATATAACGAATGTCATGGGAGAGAGAGAGTTCCAGAGGCGGGGGTCAGAACGGCTGAAGGCTCTAGCACCCATGGTAGTCAAGCGGGCAGATGGTGATGTGAGTTGGATTGCAGAAGAAGCATCTAAGAGTACGGGAGGGTGTGTAGATATGAAGGAGTCCAGACAGGTAATAAGTGGCTTGATTATGAAGGTGAGAGAATGTGCAGAATCTTGACATTGATGAGAAGCCAGTCAAGTTGCTGGGAAACTGGAGTGATATGATCTATGGAGGAGGTTCTTATAATGATACAATAAAATGTGTGCTAAAGTGTTACATGTAATTTCTTGTGCAATGTAACTTACCCACTGTACAAAATTTGGTAATATTTTGTAATGCACTTTAATGTAACATTAGCACCTTCATGTCCAAAAATTCTGCAAGCCCCCTTCATAATTGAGTGTTAATTCAAGATTTTACACCTAGATGTAGCAAAAATGCAAACATAATTCATTCACTTGTGATGCATGCTGACATTTGATATGTACACAGTAACTCAAAAAAGGGATTTCATGTAAAATCAAATCAAAAAAGATTGACAAGACAAACTCCACAATGACCACAAGGGTCGCTGTGTAAAAAATGCTATTGCAGTAAAATATGGGTTCATGCTCTGCCACTTAGCTGCATCACTACTTTTTAGTACTAATATTTAAACCATTTCCAGTATTTTCGTAAATTTAGCAGAGGTTAACATCCTGTTGCCCAGCTTAGTTTGTGTTGTGTGAATGGTATTAATGGTAAGATCATTAAAGACCCCTCTCATCTGGTCACCGACACTTTGAACTGTTGCCATCTGGCAGACACTACAGAGCTGCCAAAACACGAACCACCAGACTCAGAGACAGTTTCTGTCCCACACAAATATCAAATGTTTTCTATTGCCAATCTGCCATCCACTAAGCACTTTAAATACTCTTATATATATTTATTTTTTTGCATTTTTATCACTCTCTGAATGTCCTGTGTCTTGTGTTTTTATGTTCTTTGGTGTAATGCATCACTTGAATGTCACATTTAATTTCTTTGTATCCTGTGCAATAACAATAAAGATTTTCGTATTTCAAGTAGGCTATAATTCCTTTTCCAGTTTAAATTGTAGCTAGATGTTTATTTCTGTGTATTGCTGACACAGTCCAGATACATTACAGTGGTAAGGATGAGAGGATACACAAATATTGCACTGTTACTTGGAGGCAGGTTAAAACATAGCTTATATGCAACTTGTGTGATTGTTATTGTGTTTTAAACTGTTATAAAATAATTAAAATGGTTTGAAACTGGTTGTCCATGTTTCATAGAAGGGGAAATGCGAATTTGGCTTGTCTGATAATGGTGTCTCGCCCCATATAACTGTATATACCTGACGTTACAGCTACGTCTCTCAATTAGCAAACAGCAGAAAAAACAACAGCACTACAATGACAGCCAACTACGTGACACTGTCGTCTTATTTACAGTTTGGTACTTCGAGGGTAGTTAGCATTCAAGTCTCTTATCCGCATTCTCATTCTCGGCTAACGTTACTTTAGCTAGCTAGCAAGCTAAGGACACCGCTGTCACGCGGCTAACATTATAAAAACATCCACGTTAACGGTTATTAGCTTACGTTAGCCTCACTGTTAGCCGAGGAGTGCACCTGCTTACCTCATCATCACGGATGAACCGCTTCCCAGAGGAAACAGCAATCACGCACCAGCTAGGACACACGACACGGCAGCCCCAGCTGAACTAACGAAAACAACATGTCAAGTGCCCCCGAGATGTCTGTCCAACAACCCGTTTAATTCTCGCTCTGTTCGCAGAATTACAGCCAGATATTTCGACCTCGTCTCCTCATTACTTTACTGTAGCACTGCACAGATTTAAGCAACAAGCTTTTGACAGCTTACTGTACGATCTTCAGTTTGATGTGCTGACGGGGTTTCCCGGGGTGCGCTGAGAAACCTAAAGGATGTCGATAATTGAATTTACCGCATTTAGAATAAGCAGCAGCAAACACCATGTTATATCAGAGTGGTAGATGCATGAAGTTGATTTTAACGTAATCATTTCTGGCAAAGGAGGTCATTTTATAGGTTATATCTCATGACAACCCCCCCTACGGCAACCAAGTGGTACGACCCACACGAATGCCAGTAGGCTAAAAGGGCAAGGGTTTGCTTGTTACCAAGGGAACAGCAATAAAACCATGTGAGTTTTTCTGGATTAGTTTAATGAGAGCACGCTTTAACGCATAAATATAAACATCTAATTAATGAAGTATATTAATTTAAATTAAATTTTAAAATAATTAAATAATTCTGCTTATGAATTTGTGATGAAATAGCCCACATGTCTTAAAGAGTATGCAATCTATTTGTGTAAGAAAAAATAATAATAGTAAAAGGCTTTTTGGGAGTTCTAATGAAAAACCGTTGACTTGTGTAATCAGAATGAGAAGCACAGCAGTAGCCCAGCTGTACTGGTCTGCTCAAGGTCAAATAAGATGGATGCTAACCCAGATAAGATCATTTATGGAGGGTGAGAGGGAGGAAGACAGAGATGGGAGGAAGATTTTGCTTTTATGTTCGACAACATATTTCTGCAATGGAGATAAAAATAACTTTCTGTCAGTGCCACTTACATGGAGACATTCTGTCTTCTCTGGTTTGTGCTAGACTTAACAAAGTATGTGCCTCAGTTGTATGACAAACTGTGTTATTTTTTTCATCATTCATTTTCTAACAAAATGGTACAAGGAAAGTATTTATAGAGAGAACGTCCTTATTTCCTGTAGATTTTAAGTGGTAGGGTAGGATGAACCATTTGTCTGAACACATCAGAACATCTGCAAGCCTGTAATTTCATCCTTTGGCAGTGACGGTCATGCTCCACCTAGATGGCTTACACACAGCACTTTCTGTGTGCTGAGCATGAATGCTTTGAGGACAAATGTCAATGTTTATTCAAGGGAAAAAAGACAAATAAAGTCAGTTAGAATATTAATTTAGTAATTCAAAGATGTTATGACTTTTGTGTTCATCACCTGGCATATAATCAAAATGTGCATAAGAGCTGTCTTTAGAAATAGGCCTAATTGTAATAATAATGATTATAATAAAAATTAACAACATCAACATTTATACATACTTGTCATAAAGTTATTTAACCATCATTAGTTTTCATGAAAAGCCCACACAC
The DNA here is from genome assembly GCF_006386435.1 of Epinephelus moara. NCBI lineage: Eukaryota > Metazoa > Chordata > Actinopteri > Perciformes > Serranidae > Epinephelus > Epinephelus moara. The sequence goes on along the minus strand of NC_065512.1, from coordinate 20,785,834 downwards.
AAACTTAGTCCAGTATTGATAACTGTTTGATTACCTCCCTTTTATACTTCTCCAGGCTTCTCGAGGCAACAGATGAGATATATCTGGCCGGTCACACTAGCAGTTCACTTCCACAAACTGGAGATGTGGCATCAAGTACCACGGTGAAAGGTCACCATATTGCTCCCTTTGAGGAAAATGTCACTGTGAAAGTGAGTCACATATAAGAACAAAGAGAATGCAGCAATCTTTCATTTCTTTGATCTTAACCCTGTTTGTTGTTCACATATTTCGTTATTTACACTCCATTTATGTTACTTGACATCACTGTGAGGCTTTGATTTTTTTTATTTTTTAGTCAGACGTCACATGTACATAAAACTTCAATTGAACTAAACTGCATTGTCGGTCAGCAAGTATCCACTTTCAACATTAACTGCTCGATATCAGCCTGCTGAGCTTGAAATGGTAGGATCTACTTACTGGGAAATTGCTGCTCGGGAAAATAAACTTGTTTTTTATGTACTTGTTGTCATGACAACATACAAGACATCTCTATCGTTACAAGTAAGATGACTGTTCCTTTATATAAGTGAAAGTACTACTACCACACTGTGAAAATATTCTGCTACTAAGTACATGTCCTGCATCAGGAAAATGCAGTTAAAATATTATTTAGGTTAAAGTACCCAATGCAGAAGAATCAAGCAAATAAATAAATTAAAAGAATAAATAAATAGAATAACAGCACACCCAAAAAACTCAAAAACTATTACAAAAATTAAAATTAAAATTAAAATAAATTAAAATTATATAAAAAAAATCAGAAAATGACTGAAATGTTTATCAAAATAGCTGCCAATTAATTTGATGTCAATTGCCTAATTGATTAATCAGCTAATCGTTTCAGCTATAATTGTATAAACTGTTGGGTAGTTTAATTTAGAGCAAAACATCATATTTCATTAACTCTATGTTTATTTATGCAAAAATCTTTTTTTTTTTTTTTTACAGTAACTAGTAGTCTAAATATCTCATATATATTTCTCTCTGAAATGTAGTGTAGTGAAAGAATAAAGTGGCATTACAAGAAAAAAAAGTACCTCAAATTTGTATTTAAGCAAAGAACTTGAGTGAATGTACTTAGTTACATTCCTCCACTGCTTTTAAATTTTCACTTTAAAAAGAACTACTCACAATTTACTTTTCTGCTGTCCTTTGCCTTTTAACGTTTTCTAAACAGCATTTGGCTGTACTGTACATGGTGTACTTGCTGCACGTTTAATTGTTGAGAGCAACACTCCCATCTAGTGGTATAATATTGTATAAAAGCAAAGCAGAACTGGTGTATGTGTTTGAGAAACAGATGTAATTGAACAGGAAACAGGATCATTTCTGAATTTCTTCAGTTTCTTCTATTCATTATTGTCATAACAATGTCATAAGGAAACTGGGTGATTTTTGTATGTTTATAAGAAGTACTTGCCCCTTAAACAACCAGGGGACACAAGATAAACAGCAGTGCTATCAAATGGTCTGCAGATGTCAGTCTTCTCTAAAGTATATTTCCACACATCGACAACCCCAGAGGCTCAACATGGGGGCTGTTTGAGAGAAACCCAACTGTGAGGTATTGGTTTTGTGATGCAAGCTGTATCACATCCTGTGCTCACAGAGGAGCGTGCAATGTGGGTAAATAGATGACCTGCATGTTAAAATGAGGATCAATATACTTCAATATTCAGAGTGCTTTACTCTGGTTCCAACAGTCCAGCTCAGCCTTGTTCTGAAGGACCACATAAACATGAATGTGAACTGTAGTAGGAACAAAAGCAAACCAAGTGAAGTTTTGTTGGTGTGAACATAATTAAGTTTCACACCAAGGATACAGTTTATCCCTTTGAGGGGTAGAATTTTTGCTAATATATTGTAATTCTATTATGATGTTACAATAATCCCATCTAGTGACTTTTTTTTACCCATTTCCTTTTGTTTTGTTATTTTATTGAACTATTTCATATGTCACATGTCATCACCGTTAATTATGACGTTCATTCTACATATTTTATCTACCAGTGTACCAGGATGCAGCACCCTGATTTTGTGCTGACTCCAAGAGCGCAAAAAGCAGAGCAACTGTCTTCGAGCAACGCAGCATTTTTCCTCAAGTCATTACACTCTTCCTACAGTTAAACATCAAAAATAATACAGTCATACCATCTGGGTGGAATTCAGATTCAGATTCAGATTCAGAATACTTTATTAATCCCCGGGGGGAAATTGTTTAATGATGACTTGCTGTAGTCACGGGCTGAAATGCTGAGCCAGCCATCCAAACTGTACAACCTGAGGGGAAGCAGAAGTTCCTGTATGTCAGTAGATACACACCGGTAATGTGAAGTGTGCCTACAAGAACAGCAAGGTAACTCCAGACAAGTGCCGTGGCTCCATGGAGAGAAATAAATGTATTTTTATGGCAATATTGTTGCACTTGTTAACACCAAAGCAGTGATCTAATAACAATAACATAATCATTTTATTACATTTCTCGCTGCTTTTCAGGGAGCTATTTATCAAAAACATATCCTATTATGATAATTGAAGTTTGCTTTCCTAACATATACAGTAAATGCAGCATATTATTGTATCTGCAGATGTAAACTTGTTATCTGGCATATAAGGCATGTACAAATCTGTTGCCTACTTGAGTTGAAATAAACTGAAATGTGGAAAAATATGAAGCCAGTTTCTAAGAAAAGCACTGGATGTGCTTATCTTTAATTAGGCCTTATAAAAGCACCAGCCAGCTGCTTACCTTGTTATTTCTCCATATCCAAAGAAATGAAAATATTCAGATGAATATGCACTCTGTAATTGTGTAGAGCTGGCTATTTCTGAGACTGAACATACATTCTGAGTTATTCCTTCTTGACCTTTTGCAAGATGAAAAAAAAAAAAAAGTCAGAAAAAGCAGTCTTGCATTTGGTTCAGTCTACGTAAGAAGACGATTTTCATTCTTCTTTTAATTGGTTAACAGATGGTAATCACAGTCAACATAATTAAGGAATAAATTTGTGTGTGTGCATCACATCAGGGCTAAAAATATGATATACGTTTGTGTATGATGTGTAAAATAAAACTGTAAACAAATCACACTCATTACTTGGTATACCTTAAAGGGTAGCTTCTGTATTTTCCAACCTGGACCCTATTTTCTCATGTTTCTGTGTCTAAGGGACTCATGGAAACAACTTTTGAAATTGGCCCAGCATTGAGCGAGAGCGCTGCAACCAGCAGCTGCAAAACATGCTGCAATGTAACCACTTGGGGCAATTAGGCACCATCACTTTACGTCCTATAAAAGTGTGTTTTTACTACTGACAGGCTCAGATTATTATTATTATAAGTGGCAACATCATGGAGAGAATCCCTACAGAGGCAGACCTTTTGTTATACCAGAAACAGCCCTGCAATCACTCAATACATTTACATGACTTAAGAGAAAATCGATTTATTGTGTTAGTCTGACTAAAACTGGACTTTTAAAATATAAGTAAACATGTTAGTCAGACTGAAATTGTACTAAATCAAGTTTCTCAAAGTTGGACCAACACACCCAGATAATGCAACTGGGAGTGGAATTACTCCTGCATGTATGCAGTCAATCAGACCCAAACTGGCCCAGGCGCTCTGTGCATGCTCCACATTTTTTGTCGCAGGCTTCCACCCAGAAGTCCCACCCAGAATAGCAGAAGAAGAGGCCAGTAACAACCTGGTGAAATCTACATCCAGAGCCATGCATTTTTGGACAGATGAAATACACAGCTGTAAAGCTGTCCACCATAGCAGCAGTTTGCTGCTAGCTAACTGTAGCTAACTTAGCTTGTCAGTTGTTCGGTCTGTGACTTAATACATCAACTGGAAAAACTTAAATTATGATAGCGAGGTTGGACATACTTCTATACGGTCTATAAATTGATTCCCCTCCTGTGCTTGTGTATATGGACAAGAGCAGTAGTCCAATTAAATGGCCTGGTTGAGTTATAACCATAGCTCGGCTTAACTATGCATGTAAACATACTGACTCCAAATCCACCACACTCCGTTTTCAACATTTTCAAAGTCGACAGAAACAAGAAAAAAACCTCACATAATCCGTCTTGGTTTGTCTTTCCACTGTTCCAACAATCACCAACTCGGTGATTGAAATAAATCTTTCATTTAGCCAGTTAGATGTGAAAATATGCTGACTCTATACACATAAAATAAGGGCTTATTTAAATGGAGTCTGGTGGGTTTGGTGATGGTGATTTCTTAACTGTTTCTGGTTTAACAAAAAGGATCTCACTCTTCAACAAAAAGGTCTGTCTCTGCAGGGATCCCTTCCACAATGGTTGGCATTCCATATGGAGTCCCTCAGGGATTAACTCTAGGTCCTTCATTGTTTAATTTGTACATGCTTCCGCTTGGGTTCAGAATACAGCAATAGAATATTTCATATCAATCATATGCCGATGCCACACAGTTAAACATATCTGTTTCCACCAATAACCATAGCCCGGTAAATAGTCTCATCCAGTGCATCGCAGAGTTCAGACTTTGGATGGTGAATAATTTTTTACAGTTGAATCATGACAAAACAGATTCTGTTAGAAGGACCAAAGGCTTTGAGGAGTGAAATTCAGTCTTTGTTAAATCCCCTGTCTGTAAAACCATGTGAGCCTGTCAAAAACTTGGATGTGATTTTAGACACCGATCTTAACTTTCAGAAGCACATCTTTGATATTTCTAAGACTGCCTTTTATCACCTCAGAAATGTATCAAAAGTTAGATGCTCCTTGTCTCAGTCAGACCTTAAAAATCTGGTTCACGCTTTTATTACCAGTAGGCTGGATTACTGTAATGCACTTTTTGCTGGACTGTCAAAGCTTATTCAGAATGCAGCAGCCAGAGTTTTAACAGAAACTAAAAGGTCTGACCACAAACTCCTACTTTATCTTCTCTTCACTGGCTCCAAATAAAACAAAGAATTGATTTTAAAATACTTCTTATCATGTTTTTTAAATGCGTTAATGGTTTAGCTCTTTCCTATGTTGCTGACGTGCTCACAGAGTACACACCGGAGAGATCCATTAGATCATCAAATAAAGGTCCACTCGTTGGACATAAAATCAACTCTCAATCAGCTCATTGGGTTTAAATCATTATAATCCTACTCTCTGGAAACTTCCATGTGAACTACAGTATGCTACAACAGTGTTTTCTTTTAAAAGCAAACTAAAAACATATTTTTTTTTCAAATGCCTTCAGTTAGCTTTTTGAAGAAGTGAAGTTGTACTGAAGCTACCCTCTAAATTTGCTTTGAGATGGTTTACCAAACAACTTTCTGGAATCAATTTTTAAGTTCTTGCAAAACACCAACAAGCATATATTTACCAGTGGTAAATATGTAGATTAAGAACTTTCAAAAACAACACACATCATAATGTCATGGCCATTTAATGCATTTATTTCTGATATCTTAAGCAGAATTCACTCTTTTTTTTTTCCAGTCTGACAAGAAAAATGGCAGATTAAATATTACACGCCAAAAGGCTTTTAGACGGTTCATTTCATCACAAGACTTTTAACATGTACATAGAAATTCTTACACTAAGAAAGCTCTCTTCCACTATCACTGAGGTGTCGGTAATACTGGTAATTTCCACCAGGCAAAGCCATTCTTTAGCAACAGTTGAAATTATATGAATAAACAAATAAATACAGATAAATCAGCTTCTCAGAGATATGGAGTGGCAGTACAAGTTCATTAAAATGCTCCTTTAACAAAGCGGCATGTCACACTTTTCTGGGAATGTCAGTAAAATTTAGAGTGAAAATATGTGTTGGATTTTTTTTTCTCATCATCATTTTATTTACACTTTAGTCTGAGAGATTTCACATTTCATATTCCAAAATTGGTGGAAAGTCTTTCAGGACATCATTTGGTGAAAACAAATAAGAAGTCACAGAAATAATAAGCATTAAATTGAACAGTGCACTCATGTTTTATTTATAATCATTCAGCAGTTGAACTGTCTTTTATATTTTCTGTGTAAGACAGGGAATAAGCAGAGAGGGCTGACATAGAGAAATCAAAGTACAGAATGGCAGCTGTGATTAAGAAAAGAATAAACTCTGATCTCTGTAAAAGATTTCTTCAATAGTTGGTGAGGTCTCAGCCTTTAAATGTGAGTTTTCTATCTGCACATGTTGGTTACAGTAAGGCAATGGACGCACAGCAACAGTTCTTCCTCGTTTTTTGGCACCTAACCTTCAACCTCACCTTCACATTCAAGAAACTTCATTTTCCATGTTCAGAATGTTCAGCTCATTGAGGACATTATCTAAAGTACTTTTAGTGTTTGTATCTTTCATACTTTCTGGATTATTTGACGTTTTTTGTGAATTCTTCCCCCATTTAAAAGAATGGACATAATGTTTAGTGTTAGCGTGGGTGACATCACATGCAGAATGGGGTGAAGCTGTTATACTCTTCTTGAAAATATCTCTTCAAAATCCACTTACTCCCACAATTTTCACTCTTAATACATAATTTTCTAATCAAAATGTAGAAAAATGCATCCTCTTCCAAATAATGTAACTATGTAGGCAGACACAATCACACATTTTGCACTATGAGCCTCAAAGTGACAGGAATGCCATCAAACTGGCCCATTAACTCCAGAAGCAAAAAAAAAAAAAGTAGAAAAAAAAAGGGACTTTGTTTTAGTTCGCTCCATGTCCCACATATCTGACACTATGAGCACACATTTTACAGCAACACATTCGGCAGAGTCCACCCTCTCTCACAATGTAAATATTTAGTGTTAGGACATACGCTCTTTGAGTAATAAGCTAGAGCTGAAGTGGTGCCTCTCAGGTTAATCTCTTATAGACTGAATCAGTGTGTTTGTTTACAATAACTTCAGCGTAGAAAACCGCCACATCACACATGTACAGTAAAATGAAGCTAGTTTTTAGCCACCTAAAAAAGGCCCACTTAAAAAATCAACACATTCTCACTCTGACCTTGTCCCATATCAACTTTTGGTCATGGACTTTCCATGCCCCGATACAACGTGAAAGGTACCCTGGGTGTGTTGGTTGCTGACGTTACACTTCTTTCAAAATAAACTTCCGTTTTCACAGGATATTTACTATTTACCTACAGTCTCTTTCAAAATAAACGCACTATGTCAGTACCACAACGCAAATTGACATTTCTTTTTCCTGGTTTAGGCTTAGGAAAAAAGACCAGGATTTGGCTTTATAATCTTACAGGACGCGGGTGAAGGTCAGTGTTTGCTGGAACCATCCACCACCCCTACTGACCCACCTAATTTGAGTTATGCGCATTAACTTTTGTTCTTGTCCCGCGGCGTTTTTCCCTGACGCCGCAGAGCACCATTAAACTATAACGGTGACCGGCCACATGACGTTAAAGGACAGCTTTATTTGTCAGTGTCTGACGCCACAAGTCACTGCCCAAGTGTCGGATTTTGATGACTTTGAAGTGAGACCTGGTTGGAAAAAAAAAAAATCTATATCAGTTCGAGTTTATGCTATATTTAGAAGATTTTCATGGCTTTACCTTGCTGTCAGACAGACCTTTACGAAAGGGAACTGAAGCTGTTATATCAAAGTCACCAGACTCCACTGACCAAAACAGTCATTTTACAAATTTCTACAAAACAGAGGAGCTGCTGGTCTACTGCTGCCTCGATCAGTTACTGTGTTAGGTGGTGAAAATATTCCAATATCTGGGTCTTTTAAGGTAGCTAAAATAAGATTTGTTGTGGCAATGTCCACAGCAGTACATTATTTAGCTTTTGGTGGATTTGCAAAACAACAAAAAATAAGCACAGCAGAAACGTCAGAAGAGTCGGACCACCATGTTTATCTGTATATCTTTAAATGTTTCAGTTATAACTCAAAATCGCAAAAAGAAAAAAAATCAAAACAAAACAGAAATAAACAAATTTGCCAATTTCCCATATCTCCGCAACTCAAATCAATTGCCAGATGTCCACCTGGAAGTAATTCTTGTCATTAGTATGAGGTCATGGTGATTCGGTCTATTATACAAACTGTCTGATCCATCAATTTCAGGAGGGAACACACAGCTGATTGAGATGTGCTAACTGGACTACAGACAAGTGTTATTTACATTTTGAACTACATCAGTTCCTCTCAACTCTCCGCCTCGCAGGTGAACCTCTAGTCAGTGATCAGTCTGTATACTGCATCTTACAGAAGGCTTTAAGGCAGCGCAACACAGTGGTAATGATACAACGCAGACACATGATAATACACACAAGTCAGTGTCAGCTTTTCTGGCAACCAGCAGTCTCACCACAAATTCTCCAGAATTCCATTCTCGAGTTTACAATAATACAGTGACACACACACACACACACACACACACACACACACACACACACACACACACAGTACATATATAACTTGGGTATATGGCACATTTACAACATTAGAAGTGTTTCATTAATAGCTATATGGCACATGTAGCGCTAATGCAGTGCTCGTGCCATCTGTCACTGGGGAACAGTGTAATTCCTACAGCTTGTCACACAACAGTGCTGCATGTTGGTTTATTAAAAGAAATTTCCAAAATAAACGTCCTTTTGGCAATTACCATTTTAAAAGGAAATCCTCCTGATCTAACAGCTATTGAATTAGCAGTTAATGTCTGTGGGTAAAGAAGTTCTCAGATACTCTTCAGGGGCCTCATTAAACGTTCTTAGTCTGAAATTCTATCTCATCTCAGTTAGGATGACAGTTAGGATTTTTGGTATTACAGAAACATGTTTCCTAACTGCACTCAGGAAAAATCCTATTTTATATCCAGATAGGAAGTATGCTGTTACAGAACAGTCCTAATTTAATGACTGTCAAAGTTAGAAATCCAAGGTATGTATGGGTCAGGGTTAGAAGATGGGGAACAACATGAACACCTAAGCATAATGATTGAAAGGCTACTCAAACCTTATGATGACGCTTTAATTTCCTGGACCATGTATGTCCACTGCCAAGATGATTAATATGAATTTGATAGATTAGTGACTCCGACTAATTGTAGCTACAATTAAACATTTGTCACTGATAGCGAGCAAGTCAGTGACAAGTGAGAGTCATTGATATGGCTTGTTCATCACAAGTAGCCACCTGGTACTTTCTAAACATAGATACAGGATGAAGTGCAGATTGAAGAATTTACAATTATGGTTAGGATTTCTTATGTTAAGATAAGGGTCTGAGATAGGGTGAGACACAGCCACAAGTCTAGGGATTGCTTCTGTAATAGGAAGATCTTTGAAACCTTAAGAGAAGACAAGCAGTTAGAACATTTCCCTGTAATGAGGCCTCAGGTTCTTAAGAAACAATATCACAGTAGGACTTTTCCACAGCAGACATTTTGACTTGTCACAGTAGGAAAAGCACAGGTGTTACCAACACCAACAATAAAAATGACAACACCAGGAGCCTGAAACTGAAGTAGCTAAATGGAATCCAGCCATCATTAATTTTATTTTTTATGCTGTGACATGTCAAAATGCCATTCCTGACAAAGGCCTATGTAAAAATGCCCCATTACCAGTAATTATCCTGCATTCACATTTTATGTACAGGCACCTACAGCTTATGGTGAGCAGGGGGGTCCTACATGAAAACGCACTTTTATTTATTGATAAATTGGATGTATTGGTACTTAAATCTGATGAAACCCTACCCACACAGTCCTGATGAAGCAGATGAGAGTTGTTGAGGGTAAAATTACCCTGGCATTTTCTCCCCACACTTTAATTGCTGTTTATTTAGTCAGAAACATTTAATGTTATAATAGCAGAATTGAGCATTAAGCAGAATATATTAAATGCATTTTACTGTATATAACTGGATTATTATTCATGAATAACCCAGTCTCACTTTCAACTCATCAAATACCAATGGTTAGTCAGTGGCCTGTTGGCGTCAGACGTCAGACACTGATGCACAGAGGCACCCTTTAGTGGTGTTATGACAACTGCTGTAATACAAATAGTACACATCAGGGTAGGAAAGGTGGATGAGTCAAATAAACTCTGGACTTTCACCTGGGAGCCTGCTGTTCGTTTCCTGGATGAAACCATTAGTCAATCAAGTTATTTTTAATAACGACATAGTGTGCTTGTATGTGTAGCATATTATGCTAGTGATATGTCATGTGACGTATGTCATGTGATGTTACATTACCATTCCATTTTCATCCGCTTATCTGGGGCCGGGTCTTGATGGGGACCCCTGTGGCGTTCCTAGCGCTCTTAGCGTCGGTATTTGACGAGTTGGGAGTGAGAATGTGCTGTAATAATACTTCAACATTTAAGGAACTTTTTTACGTTGCATGTAAAGTTTGCAATGTAATCGCAATTACAACGCATCTATCAGCAGAAATGGTATACAATATTCATAACTATATTTTCATTAGTTAATAATCACCTGAAAATAAAAATTGTTGTGTTTTTGTTACCTCAGAATGAACCATTTATATCTATATACTGAGCAGGTCCTCTCCCACAGAGTCTGCCATATTGTTCTACAGTAGCCCAGAATGGACAAATCAAATTCTGGCTCTAGATAGGGCCATTTGTGTTTTCATTTGACATGAAATAATCTTTTGTCACCAATCTATTTCACTGCTACAACACAGACCTCATGAATACTGTTATAAATTCAGAACAGAACAATTCAATATTCTGAGCTGTAGCTCCACTTGAAACACCAGATCGAGTGTCATCAATGTGCTATACACCTACAGTAGTCTTTGTTCTTTCCCATCCATCCACTAACTCACTGAACTCACACTGAGTGCATCCGTACAGACAAGTGCACCCATACAACTCCTGACAGCTCCAACAGCCGAACCTGTATTCATTCAACACATTCACTGCACGAGCTGGATGAATCACTCAAACAAGACAAAACACAAGTGATTCTTTAAAATGAAATCAAACTGTGCCGTCTGAGGTATTTAGAAAGAACTGCAATCAGAGAAGAAACATGGGAAATGACTGTTAAAATAGCAGCAGCCACTTCAATGTTGACATTTAGTGAACATTTAATTTGATAAGCAGGGATTTGAGTGAATATGAGATAAGAAGCATAAAAAGCATCACTGAAGCCTATTTAAGCAGATAAAACAAGCCCTCTTTCATCTTCACATATTGCCGCAATGATTGGATTTGAGTGACTGGAAACTATCGGGCAGGAGAAAATGACAGACATGTTTTATTTCTCGACTATCTGCTTTGGGGCCGGTCTTTGTGGGCCAGCGCTCTGCTGGCATTAAAGCGCTCTCGCTGCCCACAGTGCAGTCGCCGTCAGCTCTACAAACATGTAAAAGCAGCCAGTGTGACAGGGAGGGGCGTGAGAGCTGAATGCTGATCATCTCATTCACAGTCGGGCCACACACCAGCCACACTGACACATTTCATCACCTGTACTATTTACCAACTTTTTTATCTCTGCTACCCACTACTTCAAAAATGATTTACTCACAGAATATGCTTTTCTCCTCACAGAGAACTCATGAAAAAACAAAATGTTCTACCCAAAGCTGAAGTTATTTTGCTCAGCAGGATGCCCTCTTTGTGACTGTGTGATTGGCTTTGTGCGCGCATGTTATCTTTGGGAGACGTGTAAAAGTCTGCATGGTATTGCACTTGAATAAATAACATATACTGGAGTGTAACCAAAATAAAAGCATCAGATATAGTCTCCTATAATTTGGTTGAAAACATGGGTATTGCATGCATATAACATGGTTTTTAGAGAAGGTTTCATTATCATTAAAATAAAAATACAATAAATACATTGTGTTTTTTATTTACTTTGGCTTATGGTACTGTATATCTTTTTTGGAAATGACTCTCCCCAATAGCTTATTTGCAATCAATTGACTATTATGAGGTGTAAAATTCAGATGGAGGGCAGGAAGTGATAAATCTATATATATAGGAATGACGTAAAGCTGGTTGGATTGACCTCCAGGCTGCAGGTAACATCAGAAAATTAAAACTCATGTTGGATGTGATCCATACAAATCAAAGAAAGGTAATATTTTTCCCACAGCTTGACCAATTTGCCCAGTGTGGACATGATCATCATTTCAAATAAACTCACCCTTTAGAACTTCCTTATGTTACTCGGCGAGCTGATGAAAGCGTTCAAGTGAACCAAAACTATTTTGTGTGTGGTTGGGTCCACGACTGATTAATTGATTGCCATTGATTTATGTGGCCAAAACAAGACCTCAGTTGTTTCAATTTATTTTATTCCTAAATATGATTTCAGTAAAATGTCATCCTTGTCAGTTCTGTCGATATGCACTGGTAGTAGTAATAAATAAATGTTAATGTATAGGATTAGACAGCATCATCATTCAGTATCCTTGTGGCTTGAGGGTAGAAGCTTGAGTATAACTGTTATTTGGAGCCACAGTCTACATGGTTGCAATCTCTGTGGTCTTGACTTTCTGCCTATACACCTGTCATCAATCAACCAATCATTAACAGTGCCACTGATCGCAAGCACACCAATTGGCACACACAGTTGTCAATCATGACCTCATCACTACTTATAGCCGAACCAATCAAAACACTTGAAGACACATCAGCGTGGTAAGATCTACCTAAAATGATAGAGACCATCTTTGGGGAAAATTTATTTGGCGTTTACATCGAGTTTTTATCTTTTTAGCTAACAGCAGGGTTTGTGACCTGTACTACAGCCATCCAGCAGGGGGCAATCAAGATGTTTTGACTTTACTTTTGGGGAGCTGTGATGTCGTCCATCTTTATATACAGTCTGTTTTCTAGCTACTAGGTCAACCGTTCCAAGAAGTCTGCTGGTTAAATGGAGAAGTTGTCATACTCTCCACAACTACTGCTATTTCTTTTCTTTTGAAGTGTACAATAGTAAACTATAGCTAACTGTACTGTGGTGTGCAGTTGGGTCCACAACTGAAACAATGCTGTCTTGTTTTCGGCTGGGTCAGTAAATATGCTTAAATATTACTGGCTTTTACATTTCAGCTCTGGACATGGATGCATCACCATCAGGCTAATACTACTTGCTAACTTTAGCTACTATTTTCTGCCAAGTAGGTCAACCATTTCCAGAGATGTGGTGAAATGCTGGGCCCGAGGAAAAAACACGCTCAGCCTTGCAGCAAATTTTTCCCAGTGGCCACTTGCGGTATTGCAGCAAAGCATTTTCCCCATAGGCCACCATTGTAAAAGAGACATTTATAAAGCTGTTGACAGGACACCTTGAACTGCAAACAACCTCAGTTATGATTCTTTCTATTATGAAATTTTGAGCCATGCAGGGTTTATGTTTTTAGAACTTTCCTCAAGCTGATTTCAAAATCTGTGATGTCATTACAATGTTAAGTCTATGAGCTGAGTGGGAACTCGTGGGTGGCCAGTGGGGGAAACACTATTTCAGATTCAGTGGGCCGCCTACCACAGAAGTAAACCTCGAAAGTAGAAAACTTTTTTGGCGTATGTGCCAGCTGAGCAACTCCACCGGAATGAATAGGTGTCATCTTGGCATCCGGTATCTAATTATTAATAAAATCTATGGTGAAATGCTGTGAAAAATGGCTCATGGCTAAAAAAATATAGAAGTTGTCACATCAAATTAAAGTAGCAACCAGTCTGAAGAATGTTTAAAACAACACTTAAACGTTTATGTTTGACATTAACATGACGTGACTTAACTGTTTCTTTTTACTTCTCCCCTTTACATCCTATTTTTTAAGTACTTAAATTGACCCATGTTTTTTCTCAATTTCATTGACTGCAATTGTCTAAAACAGCACAAATCATGGGCATTTGTGCTGTGTTGTTGGTTGTCTCTGCCTCCAGTTGCCTGCCCTCCATCTGAACAGCGCACAGATGTAAGACTTCATATGCAAAGAAGCTACTGTCAGAATGTGGATGTGTGACATGCAACCATCAGTTCCTCTACAGCTACATCTTTCAAGTGTTTTTTTTTACCAGTTGCAACAGACTTCAATGACATTCATCAATTTTCGCTTTGAATGCCAAAATTTAAAGTAATGCAGTCTATGGCAGCTTCTTTAGATTTTTTTCTTTCACCTCAGTTTACTGTCTTATTCAACACATGATAAATAAACAAGGCAAAAATCAAATAACAAAAAATAAAAGAAAACAAAAAACAAACATATAAACAGCATTTAAAGATTTAAGACACCAAAGGGCACTCCAAGGCAGAGCTGCTGTGAGACTCACAGACTTGGCAGTTTTCATAAAGAAACAGCAGAGCACTCGGATCACACTGAAGCTGAGAAACAGACAGATGCAGGAGACAGATTAATGGTGAGACAAAAAGAGAGAGACACAGGATGTGCAAGAGAGAGTCAAAGGTTTAAACGAGTCTGTGAGAAATCTCTCTCTTGCTTCTCTCCCTTCAGACCGAAGCCTCACCAGCGGGCCACTTGGCTTGTGTAGTCCTCAGTGGTGGTGGGGAAGTCACCGTCAGTCCCTTTCTCCAACCCTCCACCCCTTCTCCCACCTCCATTTCCTCCCCCTCTGTGTTTGGGCGGCCACGGCCTGCCCTGGTCTTTTCGCTCCCTCAGCCAACGCCTCTCCTCGCGCCTCTTCAAGCGCACCTCCTGGTGCTCCCTCTGTCGGGTGAACTGGAAACGCTGGAGGAACAGGTCCTTTGCGTACTCGTACAACTGCACGTCCAAAAAGTTGAGCTCCTCGATGCGTCTGCGCACGGGCTCGCTCAGGTCCACGTTGGCGGCTCGCGTGCTGTTGATCTGCGTGAAAGCGGAGATGAAGCGCAGGCTGAACGTCCGCTCAAACAGGTACTGCGTCTTGCGTTGAAACTCAGTCAGGCCGTAGAAGGCCATGTTCTTCAGGTTGCTCATGGCGCTGCTCAAAAGGATGTGGTTTCGCTGGCTCTCGTTCATAGAGGACAAGTTGTAGCAGCCCACCAAGCTCAGGTCAGCCAGCATGCGGACCTGTCGGTTATTGGCCAGGTTGGACGGGCAGTTCATGAACTCTGTCAGGGTGACACCGGACCAGTCATCCCCACTGTAGCAGGTGGGCAGCTCGTCCTGGGTGGGCGAGCGTCCGTCACACATATGGAGGGCGGTCTTCCATGTGGCTCCGCGCTGGACGTGCTTCCACTCGCTCAGGTAGCGGGAGACTGGGTCTCGCAGCATGGTGATGTAGTAGAAGTTCCTGCAGCCAAAACAAACACAGTTAGAGAGCTGTGAGCACATCATCATCACAGAGGGCTGCCCTGCATTGTGCTGACAGATGGTGACTTTTGTCTGTGTATGAAACTTCAAGGTTGAATGCTAATTGGAAAACTGAAAGTCTCACTAATTAGTTTATTATAGAGTTTATATATATTGCCCTTGAAAATTGCATCAGAGTAATGATTTCACAAAATTGAGCTTGAACCGTTTCCATTCCACAGATTTCTCCCACCTGCCAACATGAGGAATAATTGGGAATCAAGACATAATGGTAATCCATGGACATACAGAAAGTGAGTAGAACTGACCCAACTAAATCCCAAATATGTCACTGTTAGAAAATAATGAGGTTTCAGTTCTGGTGCTTCAAATTTGTTGCACTTTTAACTGGGTATCCTACCAATCATTTGTCACCCAAACACAGCCGGGCTGTTTACAGGAGAAAAGACATTCGAGTGTTATTTTGGTGGTGAGGAACTGGTAAATAAGTGCTATTCTCGCCTTTCCCTAGAGCGAATATGTCCTCAATCATAGCAAAAGGACAGTCACTCAAGGAGGAAGCTTAAAGGAATGTCCTTCCTCCCAAATGACCATTTGTATGTCAGCTACTCACCCCATGTTACATTGACTCTGTGAAGAAAACCTTGTTTTTCACGCATGACTCCGGTGAATGAAGAATCCAAAAACTGAGAAAATTCTTGACGAACTTAAGTAAAAGAGGGCTGTATTAAACAACAGCAAAACATAATCAAAAATTTGTTTATAAACTCTCCCACAACTTGTGCAGCATAATCAAAGTGTCATTTATCCAGTCATATGCTCAATAATTCTCACACAGGAGACTTTGACAGAAAACTGGACTAACAGGGAAACGTATCTATGTTCCCATTGAACAAACAGTAATTTTACCTTGCTGATCACAGGGGCTGCTGGTCTACTACTGCCTCTGTCAATTCGTTTATCTGTGTTGTTGTGTGACTTAAGTGTTTTAGTGGGGTTAGTTTGGATTGAGCAAAGCCAGACTCCATTAACAAAAATGGTAATTTTACCTCACTAAACACAGGAGCTGAGGGGCTACCGCTACCTTGATGCGTAGTTTGTTTGTGTTATTATGTCACTTTGGTAAATCTGAACAAACAACAAATCAAGGCAGCAGTAGACCAAAAGCACTTGTGTTCATCAGGGTAAAATTACTGTTTGTGTCAGTGGAGTCTGGCTTAGAGAAAAGGCTGCCTGTTTGGGAAGTACTGAGCATATGACTGGATGAATGAGACTTGGATTATACTGTGTGAGAGCTTATAAACAGATGGTTTTATAGAGTTTTGCTTTTGTTAAATGCAGCCTCCCTTTAATTCAATTCAGCAAGAATTTTCTCAATTTTTGGATTCTTCGTTCACCAGAGGCATGCAAGAGTAGGCCTAACCTTTCTTCTCTGACTCAATGTAACACGGGGTGAGTAATTGATAAACAAATAATTTGGATGCTAAAGTATTCCTTTAAGATGGATTCATCAGTTTCTACAGTGTCACAAAAGGGGCATTCAAAGAGGAGTGAGAAATCTCTGTGGTTGAGGAAGCAAAACAGCCAGTTTCCTCCAAAGGAAAAAAAAAAAGCCAAAATGTCAAATATAACTACATGGCTACAAATCACATTTGATTGTGAAGTTGATATTTTGCTCGAGAGTGACAGCCCCCACACAGGAGATTTCATCTGCCCTTCATGCCAAGGTTGGAGACCTCCAAGGAGATCCACTCTGCTGAACCGCAGGTATGTCAAAGCTCACTCTGATGGAAAACAAAGATTGGACAGGTGTTGGCCAGGTAAACCTTTCCTAAGATGATGCCCTGTGAGTGCCATGTGAATATTTAATGATGCGACCCCCTCCCCAGAGAACAGTCAGGGCAGATAAAGTGGAGTGCCGCGCTGAGATTTCACACTGACTCCAAAGCTGCTCGCGGTGCTGCTTCACTTCTTTCGACACAACACACATCCACACTGTCTCAGCCAGGAGTGGAAATAAAGGAGCTACACAAACAGTCTCCCGTGCTTACGCTTTTTTGTCCTTCAGGGTTGGATTCACACTGGAATACTTTGCCCAAACTTTATACAGGTTGTTTGAAGAGAGAATACTGTTTCTTTGGACTCTTGTATTTGTTTTTCAGCAACTATTTGTTCCATTTTTGTCCTTTCTAGTTCTGTTAAATCAGCTCTACCACTGAGATTACATCATAGCCATTATCAGAGTCTGAGCCTGCTTCACTGATGAGGATGGAGGGCGCTGTCTCCAGGAGTCTGAAACAGTTAGACTGAATCAATTTGTTGATTTAATCGGCAACCTTTTTGATAATGGATTAATCATTTTTGCAAACATTCTCTCCTTCTAGCTCCTCCATTATGAGGATTTGCAGCTTATTTGTGTTGAACATCGTTGTATCTGAATATCTATCTGGGTTTTAGACTGTCAGTAAAACATAAGACATTAGAGGAAGTCAACTGTTTGATCAAAAATATAATCAGCTCATAAGATGAACTGATAATGAAAAAGAAATGGCTGGTAGTAACCCTTGCCCGTTCCAATCAAGTGGCAACCTCATGGGCTGAAAAATAAAGCCAACACGAAAATGCCAAAAAAACTGCAGTTCCTCCTGTGGCCACTTGAGGCTGACTCCAGAAGTGAGTAAATCCCCACTGACACCCATGTTAAGATGCCCAACCAAAAAAATAAATATAATATAATATAATATAATATAATATATACATTTCTGGCTTAAAAAAATAAAAAAATAAATAAAAAAAAGAAGATGGTGACGGCCAAAATGCCAAACTCAAGACTTCAAAACCAAATGGGAGAAGTCACAGTAGCTACGTCCATTATCTTATTAAGTCCCCAATACTTCCAGGGGGTTAAAATAATTACTTTAATAAATATTTCCTTAGTCCCAAATCATCACGATAATCAATTTCAATTAAAATCAAGCAAATTTGTGTTTTATAGCTGCCATGTCAGGTGATGACAGGCTGTCAAATATCAACTAGGACACTTCTTCCCTGCAGGAACTGTGCTGTGTGTTGTGTGTATCAGTGGTTCCCAATGTTTTTCCTTCAGGAAACCCTCTTCTGCCATTGAGTGAACTGACAACTTCTGTCTAAGTGACATATCTTCTTGAATTTCATGCTATTTTCAATGCATAACTATAACAGCACAGAACAATTGATAAACTGTACAATGAACTCAAATAGCGAATGTGAAAAACGAGTGGTCTGGACAAATTAGAGCAGATTGTTTCCTGTGAATATTGCATCAGGGATTGTTCTATTAGTTCTTTGATTGTTTGTGGTAAGCCTTTTTACATCCCTTAAAATCAACAGGGCATTGCAACCCCCCCATGAAGCTTTGGCGACCCAGGTTGGGAACCAGGGGTGTATATTGCAGCGAGAACATTTTGTCACACTAGTCATTTGTACATTAAGAAAATGATACCCTGAAGTGAAACAGTTTGACAGTGAGGTGTAAAGTAACACTGTGGATGGGATGTTGAGGTGGGATATGTAAGCTTACGCAGCAAATCAGATTCAATTCCAAACGTTCAAGTTCTTGAAGGTTACTGTGCATTAAGGTTGCTTTTTAACCATGATAAAACTATTTCCCTAATCTCAATCAAACTTATCCGATCCAAACCCAAAACGTGACACTGGTTCAGTACACTGAGAGAATATTAATCTACTAGTGCATTTGTGTGGTATAAAATATATCACACAGGAAACTGTTCCGAGTGTATTCAAGTTTGCAAACAGC
Organism: Epinephelus moara; assembly: GCF_006386435.1. Lineage (NCBI taxonomy): Eukaryota > Metazoa > Chordata > Actinopteri > Perciformes > Serranidae > Epinephelus > Epinephelus moara. Next base: position 20,766,725 of record NC_065512.1, on the reverse strand, counting down.
ACCAAACCACAACATTGCCAAAAATGTGTCTGGAGTTTATCTGGGGGAAGATTCGTCCTAACTGTGCCATGGGAATGTCACCGCTGACAAAGTTACCCGATACGAGTCAAGGAAGAAGCCGTGTGATTACAGCCCTGGTGGCTGCAGCTACATCCTGGCACTTGCTCCTGGAGTTGGCCGGCTGCGGATACATCCTCATTAGACTGTCTCTGGGATATAAACACATGCAGCAAGTGTTGTTTAAGTGCACTCGACAGCCCAAAGGTCAGTTGTGTGCACCATCAGTGTCAAAATGCATCAGGATCAGCGGGTCTGCAGAGCTGTCTCGGGGAGGCTTTCCCTGAGTGATACAGATGGCTGCTGAGGGGGAGGGGGTCGGAGGGGGGGTGAGCATTCAGGCTTCTCTTACCTCTGGCCTGTGCTATCATCAATACCACTCTACAGTCAATTCACACTTGCTATCAAAAGCACTGTGAAAAGTTTACACAGTGATGCTGCTTTCTGGCAGATGACTGTTATTAAAGCACGACACATACTGTAGGAAGCAGCAGGAAGTAGACATCTTAATAATACACTGTCTTATAAGGCAACACTGTGACAGAGCAAAGAAGAAGAAGCAGCCCGTTTTTAAAAGGGAACAAACACTAAGCATTCCTCTGTATTTTCAGTATGTAATCTTTAACCAGTAGATACATTTTTACATACAGAGTGATATGGACTGTGCACCACAGACTATTTGCACACGTTTTAAAACTGCATCAGCAAGAATGTGTTTTGACCAAGCTGCAACCTCCAGGGCAGAAAAATGAAGCCAACGCGGAAATGTCAAAAACTGCAGTTCTCTGAATGGCCACTTGAGGCTGACTCCAAGAGTGAGTCAGCCCCCATAGACCCCTATGTTAAAAAGCCCACCTTTACAGCAGAAACAAACATGTTTATAGCATGCTACAAAAAACATTGTTGGTCTCTATAGTTAATTTTCCCCTTCATGACAACTGTACCGGGGCAGAATTTAAGTGTCATTAGGAGTTAATGTTATGCATAATTAAGGGCGTGGTGAGTTTGAGTGACAGGTGAGTATTGTCCGTTGACAACATTGGTTGGGTAAAGTAACTATGTCTAGCTGTAGCCATAGCTGTCGTTATTTAAATGTGTTGTCAGTACATGAAAGATAATTGGAACATTTAAGTCATCAAAAAAAAATCTTGCTCTGCATTTGGTTGTACCAATGTAATGGTTGGACTCTATAGAAAGAGGCCCAGACCGTGGATATCTTTGGAGGCGATCTCCGTTTATTCCTGACAACTCTGACAGCAACAGGTAAAAACAAAATCCTCCGCCAATTACAACCATATAAACTCTAAGCCCCTCTCCCAGGGTATGAAATTAACAAAATATTTTGGGGGCAATTTTGGCCCCCACGGTCTAAAAAATGGGGGCATTTTCAAAATGTTTGGGGGCCATCAAAAAATTGTAATTATGTTCTAACAATAAGCACATGAAAAGCAAAACCAACTAAGATAGTGTCTTCACTCTTCAGTAGAAACCACTATAAATGAAATAAATAATGGGTTACATAAAGTTATGGTTGCAAAATATCACTCAGATTTCCTATAATTCAACCAGTTTAAATGTGATGATTTAACCATTAATCTACTGATAGCAGTACTAATGTTTCACCACATTACAGTTACTTTTACTGTTAAAAAGGCCAAATTACTATAAATTCCTTAGATGCAATCCTGGAAGTAAGTTAATTTAAAATTTAACATTCATTCTACCTTAATTTTTCATTAATTTGTCATTGTGTAGACACAGATCACCCAAGAAATGGTTAATTTATACTTATGGTACAGCAAAGCCCCCTCCCCTTCTCTGTCAGATTACTCTCACGTAATCAGTGCAATCTCGTTGATTATGTCTGGAAAATGAGTTGTAGACGTGACGGTAAATTAATTTAATGAAAATAAAATTATACTTTAATGTCAGATTGTAATACTGTTAAAAATATAAATACATATAGTTGTTTCGAAAACTTGGGGGCAATTTTGGCCCCCGGAACATGGCTTTTGGGGGCATTCTTGGATAAATTGCGGGCCAAATGGCCTGTGGCCCTTGCTAATTTCTGACACTGCCCTCTCCCATGAAGTACAACAGCAAAAGAGGGTCATGTTATATTCATTTCAGTACAATAAAACACAGAAAACATACCTGACAGCGACAGGTAAAAATAAAATCCTCCATCAATTACAACCATATAACCCCAGCTCCTACACAAATTAAGTGATACAGGAATATGTTAGCATATTACGCAATACGTTTAGGCTGAAAAGTGAACTTATAAACTTAACTTCACAGCACTAAAACATGGAAATTACCACAAGAGCGATGTCGCTTACCTCTCCCATAGAGTGCAACAGCAAAAGGGGAGAGATAAGGCAGGTGACACCTCTTTATAGGTGGGGTACCTCCAAAGGTGAACGTAGGGGTACAGAAACTGAACATCAAATGTTCCACATATTGACTAGGGAGGCCTAAGCGTGTCAGGTAATAACAACTGAAACAAAAATTTAATTACAATACTTAATATTACAAATGTACATTTGATTTTGTGACACGTTACTGCTGTATAATTGACCCTGTTACACTAAAAGATCTTTTAAAGAGTCGGGTGTTCAGTTTTTCCTGGTAGGTACATTTTGTTTTAGCAAAAATGAGCATTAGCATTATTATAGTTAACCATAGCTGTAAATGAACCGTGCTAACCAAGCAGCGAGCATCAGAGTTATCTCCACCCTCTCTTTTAAATACGGTCACTTCTGGCTAAAGCTTAGATCGGGCCCAAAAAATCCAGCCCGACCCCACCCAAGCCTGTGCATGTTCTGTCCCTTTAACTATAATTACGAGCCTAAGCCCAGTTTAAACCCGACATTTTTTTTTTTTTTAAGGATTGGGCCGTTACAACTGACATTTTGAACAAGAGTTGTGTGAATGACCAAAATCTGTTCAGAATGATCTTAATGAATAGTGCAACAATGAGGAAGGATTATGTCAGAACGGGGTGTTTATTTATAATGATCCAAAAAACTATTATTACTAGTCTATTATGAGGAGCCCGACCCATCCGAGCGGGTCCGGGTCGGGTTCGGGCTCGGGCAGAGAATCTAAGCTCTACATGGCTCCAAAAATCCAAAATGGCAATGTCCAAAATGCCAACCTCAAGGCTTCAGAAGTTCAGAAACCAAAGGGTGACATCACTGGTCAGTTAATGCACAGGTCAGTGACTCATCACCTACACACCCAGTTTTCAAAAGTCACGTGACTAAGGAACTTAGTAACTGACATCATCCTCCACCCTGTTGAAAACATGTTTATCAACCCCAGCAGGAACACTCTGGTTTATATCTGAAATGTGCTTCTGTGATGGTGAAATTGTGGATGGCACGTTAAGGATAGAGAACCATGTAAAGCTGCTGTGATCACTGTTGCTGGTTGACAGGAACACCAAATATGTAGCAGGTGGAGGGACACAATGAGCTTTGTTATAGTTTGGAAGGCATTTGGTGACTGGTCATTACAAATATTTCCAAATTTCCATATTTCATTTTATTGGAGGTAACTTAACCCCAGTCCCCCACGATGATTACACACTTGGCTGGAGTCAAAAATGCTGCTGAACTCGAGGTAATCATGGATCAATAATGGATAGGAGGCATATTGCAACTCATTCCAGCCCAGAATACTCATCGTTAAAGCAGCAGCACCGGCAGCCCGACTTCAGCGGAGCACAAAGCAAATAGGGGCCGGTGAACAGAGATCGAAGAGGAATTCAAAAGCGTGGATGAAAATAGAAACTACAGCAGGGAATGAAGAGGGGAGCAGAGGACGGAGCTCGTACAGAGAGTAACACAGACGCTTAGTATAATTAAACTACATGTAGTTAATGGATATGGAAAGAGTTTGATAAATACAACATGCATAAAAGCTATGTTTGACTTATACATTTTAAAAAGAGTAACGGCTGAGAAAGAGATAGTTCTATGCTCTCAACAAACTATTTAAGGCCTTACTTTGAGCATTAGGAAAACAAGACACACTAAATACCATAGACTGATTCTAAGCAGGTTTCTATTGTGTTCACACTGGAAAACTGCCAAAAAAGTATACTCAAAACAGTGGCCATGTATCATGCAGATGTCTTTGTAAGTTTTATTTCCATCCTCCATCCTCCATCCTCCTCCGCAGACACCGTGAAAACTACAAAATAAAAAACATAAAAACAAGGATTGAAATTCAAATCTCTTAATTACTTTTAGAGTCTCTCAACAAATGTCCAGCACTTAGACGTGCCCAACAATAGTCTCTCATGCGAATTTTCTGATAATAGACAGGTCCCAAAAGTTTGCACAGCAACAGAAAATATATTGAATTGCCCATACAGGCCACTTAAACAAATATCATAATCAGATACTCGGTAGCCATGTTGGTGCTCTCTGCTGCCATACTACCTCAACCCATAATGCAACAGGTGCAACCCTGAACCCTAGTCATGTGACCTGTTACTCTAGATCAGAATAAACCTACATATAGAACACTACATTTTTCTTTAACTGAACAATATTTTAAAGGTGGTATATTTTAAATCATCTTTAAATTAAAGTTCCCCTTTTAACTACCTATTTCTTACATTTTTTATTAGTTTTTAATGACAATGAATTTAAACGTTAATGTAATTATGGCTAAAATATGAAAAGTATTTCAATTATATTTAAGTAAAAAAGACAGTTACACACACTATGAACACACATCTTTTGATTGTGCTGGAGATGGACAACATTCTCCCACAATGCAAAGCACAGAGAAAAAGTGGGAAAGCATCAAAACTAATTGTGGATTGTGATAAAACGGTTCCAGGAGCACATCAGACAGAGATTACTAATGAGTTTTGGAAAATCATTTTGCCGTCTCAGTTCAAAAAGCGTAATTTCCTGTTAAAACACTTTAGTGTTTGGATTACAGGAGACTGGGGGTAACTGTAACATTTTTTTTTTATTGTTTTTGATGCCACAACTCAAACCTCTCAAGCTATTTGGATACAACCTTTGTGTAGGTAACAAAAGGTAACAACAAACATTCAATCAATTAATTGTTTTTAAGCAATTTTAAAGTCAGAATATTGATTGAAACACTACAAGTCAAATTTTACATTCACCCCCATGTGCAGGGGTGATTGTCACAGCGTATGAGGCAATTGTAACAAAATACCTTTCTATAAATACCAAGGACAACAATAAACTCCCAAGAATAAAACAATTTAATATCTTTTGAACAATTAATTCCAGTTTAACTGAAACAGAATCAATAATCAGATCAAGTATGAGACATCAGTTTGTCTATTGGCAGGTGGAGAGGGATCACTATAGTGTTGTCTTAAGAAGAATGCCTTGTCTTTTATTGCAAACCAAATCTACCTACATGTACAAATAAAGTAAGCCTACTTGTGTTTCCCACCTGGTGGGTAGTGGTCCAAAAGTGGGTTGCAGATCTATTCTGAATGGACCGCAAGTGACTCATGAACATGTAAAGTTTGTAAAAAGCACATTTTATTTTGTAGTATATTAGATTTCTGGCGCTTAGCTTTAATCTTGAAGTGCCGTTTCCTACTGTAGAGTAATTGACTAATGGACAGCTACTTGACAGAGACAGCAAACTAGCTTGACAACATGGCCAAACACAAGTATGATGCTGAATATAATAAACTGTGTGGGGACCTTGAACTAATAACTAAGGAGAAATCTGGACCCTGTGGCTGGACCAGTTGGGAACCACTGCCATAGAGTATGTGCAGAGTTTCGTGGTTCTGTCTCGTTTCTTGTAAGTGCAGTTTGAGATTTTACAAATGCCCCTTGTTATAACTGCCCCCAGTCTCCCCTACCTGTGGACTAGCTGCTGAAACAGTATGCAATGGAGATTAGTACGTAATATAAACTGTATGCAATCAGTGTGTGGTATGGAATTGGTACACAGAGTCAGCAGCCATCTGTATGGCACTGCAGTGCATGCTCACACTGAAAATGCTAACATGGTGATGTTAAGCAGATTTAATATTTACAATGTTCAACATGTTAGTTTAACGTGTTTAAAATGAGCTAATTATCATTAACGACAAAGTACAGATAATGGGACGGTCAGACATTCTGCATGTATTTGGAACCAAAGGACCAGACAAATGAAAAGTTTCATTTGTCTTCTTCTCTTAAACTATTACTACACATGAATTTGTGAACCACATATATTGCAAACCATCCAAAAGTTTGTCAAGACAGTTCCCTCTACCCACTTTGGTCCTGACTGAAATACCTAACAGACCAAAAACCGACTGACATTTCCACCTCTCCAAATGTCATCATTGACACAGCCCCTAAACCCAGGCAACACGAAGAAACAGTTTTATCCCCATTTGACGTCAAAGCAACAGACAACAGGCTTTAATTGCCGGTAATTAGCCTCAATGACACAATTTCAGCCCACTGCGTCTCCCTGATTGCAGGCTGCTAAATCGGACATTGTACTTTCAGCCTGAGCGCATGGTGTTTGGAAGCAGATGAACCGAATTCACCCATCAAGACTTCATGTGTGGGAGTTGGATATCTCTGCAGGTGCTTGAGGGTGGGCTAGACAATAGGGAAAAGCAAAACAATATATCTCTGTGAGCTGGGCAGAAAGTTGTTGAGAGCAAAGGCTAACACAGTGAGCAGTAAATAAGTAAAGACAGACCATGTCCCAGTACAACAGTGGGACTGACTGATGTTGCTGGGATGTAGAGCGGTGGACACTGTGTGTGTACGTGTATGTGTGGAGTCTGAGTTTGAAGCAGCTGCTTTTGTATCGTGCAAAATTTCAACCTGTTTACAGTCTGCTGACTTCTCTGATTTATCCTCACAATGTAACAGCCTTGATCTCTCTCCATTGCTCCTCTGCAGCCCTGGAGCATTAAGGAAAACATTTTTTACACACCTTTTTACTGTCATTCTCTGAGCTTGGTTGCCTATACAGTAGAGAGGCAGGTACAACTGAGGATAACATGACATCACAGGCATGCTGCTAAACAACTACCATCATATTTTGCTATTTATTTATGTACATCTATTCAAAGAAAGCGGAAAGGACTATAAATGAGTATTTTTATTTAATTAAAGTCTATTTGATTGTGTTCTGTTGTTTTAATAGTATTACTAAAATGATTACTGTTTCCCCTACAGTATACTCAGTGTTGTTTGTTTCTCCAGTAGCATTTTGAGACTCTTTTTAAAATAAATTTTATTTATTTATTTAAAAAAAAAAAAAAATTCTGGCCAGATTTGTTGGGACCTGACCTCGTAACAGGCCTCTGGTTATTATAAAGAATGAGGGAGGGGCGTAGCTGGTCCTTCTTCCTACGTCCTACCTCAGTCGAGGTCCAGGAGCAAGAAGGGCCTCTTCAGAGGTTCAGGAGAAAGAGAGAGTGATGGAAAGCAGAAACTTCTCCTTAAGTTGGCTTGGTGACATCACAGAGTCACATGTCACTCAGTACGTTTACCAGCTGCTTGAGAAAATCGAATTATTGGCTTAGTCCGACTAAAACCGGACAGACTGAAATTGGACTATCCGTAGCTCGACCAACACACCTAGATAATTCGATTGAAAATCGAATTATCTAGGTGTGTTGGTCCACTTAGTCCGACTGGAGTTGGACTCTGTGTTCTGTGTTCCACTTTTTCTTTCGCTGGCTTTCACGCAGAAGAAGAAGACGATGTAGCAGCAGTGCAGTAGCTCATGGAAAAACAAAAACAAAAAACAAACACCATGGCGACCGAGAAGCAGAAGACGCACTCCTGGTAGTATGAGGAAACTACATTCATGCTCCGACAGCTAAAAGGAGCTAAACATTTTGAAGTTTATGGATAGTAGGACAACGCAAAACGCGGATTTCTTTAAAAAAGTTTCTTAACAAGAATTGGAACTAGTTCAATATGCACTATATTAAAAAGAGACATACTTGGTCAGAAATTCGATTTCCTCTTCTTCATGTATACTCAGACAAGTCGAGAGGTCTGACTTGACTGATTGGCTGAGCTATGAGCTTAGCTGGAGTACTGTGTGCATGTAAACGTACTGAGTGACAGCAGTGCCCAATCAAATTTGAAAACTGGGTCCATGGGCAGGACTGTCATTTAGGTGTGACAATGAGGCATCCTGTGGAGATGAGTGCCAAATGGCTGTCCTCTTTTTAATGAACAAAGAACATGCGGTCTCGTCCACCATTTCAAATGTCAAGACCCAAAGGAAAAGCCTTCACATGTCCAGTTTAGATTTTAACAAATGACAAATCATCTCTGGTCCAGTGAATCCCAACAGATTCAAGAGATTACAGTTGTTTGCTTCGCGTCTTAGACCACTAATCCACCAGGACGCCTTGGGATTGTACTGGTAATTTAATTTACAATCATTAAAGACTCTGAATCAAATGTTCTCAATCAGCTTCTTAGTGAGGGCGATGGAGTGCTACATAGACAGACACAATTTTCAGCTAAAACAAGCAGAGTTTTGGTTATTTCACATGACACTGCTGTTTTGTCTGTGCTCGTCTCACTGCTTTGACAAATGCAGCTGGAGAGAGGTGCCAATCATGATTTAGCAACAATTAAATCAAAGTGTGATGGAAATGTGGGGCTTTGAGATAGCCTGGTCCTAGACCTCTGAATCACCGGCCACATCTCATCAACTGATCAGTCTAATATGGAATATGAAGATATGTCACCATGGTCGGATTATGAGACAATGGGCCTCTGGGCACAGATATGCGTAAGGCCCCACCACTTCTCCCACACAGACGAAGACACACAGACTGTGGTTTGCCTCTTTGTTGTTGTTATTTTGCATCTCTTTGCGCCCCTTTGCGGTCATTCTGTGTCTTTTCTTGGTCGGTACATGTTACAGTAATTTGAGTGACATTTTGCAGATGAGGGCCAAAGGGTTTGCTGACACTTTTACCCCTTTTCAACAGCCATGGGCTGGCTTGGCTTGGCTTGGCTTGGCTTGGTTTGGGCTATCAGTCCGGCACAGCAGGGATTTGCTTTTCCATTACAGGGCTACCTTCTTGAAGGTGTGCCTTATGCTGATGGTGGCTTGTCTTGAGTGATGGTCAAAGGGCAGGGTTGAGGGCAGGTAAAAGAAGTTTACCTGTTGGAGGTGAGCTGTTTGTAGAGGTGCAGTAAGAGCCTGTTGTCTGCAGCTCTTCATCAACATCTCACTGTAGCTGTTTCTGATTTCACTTTCCTCCCTGCCATATTATCAGACTTGCCTTTGTTGAAGAAAAGCTGCTAACATATTCCGCTAATAACACTTTTCATTTCCTATAGATTCTTCACAGTAAAAGTCCTGCATTATTTTGTTATGTATAAACTTTTACTGTGAAGAGGCAAAACAAAGAAATGTTGATTTTTCAAGGAGCAACTTCACACAACTTCTAATACCGCTGATAGCGAACACGAAACAGGAAAATAAAGCAGATATCTAAAGTAAAAACAGGACACAGGACAAACTAAACTCCAAACCACAGACATTCGGTTGGAAGCTACAAAAGTACAAAGAGCTGAACACAAATGCCTTTTACTCTGGTTGTCGTTGTCAGGGGGTGGCGGCAGTTTTTGAGACATCACCGCTACCTGCTTGAGGGCGGGTGGCCCGGCTTTTGGACTTACTCCAGAGAAGAGCTATCTCCAGCACGGCATGTCTAAACTGACAATGGAAACACAAAGGCTTGACACAAGGCTTGACTTGGTGCAGCCCAGAGTGACAATAGAAAAAGGGTATTTGACAAGTGTCAACAAGAAATCTGCTTTCATAAACACCATGCCAGGCTAAATACATGAGCTGAAATTAGATGACAGTTCAGTCTGATTATCAGGCTAATTTTCAGTGTCAAACTCAATGAATGCTTTTTTAATAATGAATATTTAATGTTATAGGAAATACATCCATACCATGAGTTAAACAAGTATTTCTATTTCAAGCTGCTATCAGTAAACCTGACATTTCCAGGGTCATTTTACTGCCACAGAAAAGTCAATATGCATAATTTAACGTATCGTATGTCATATGCTATAATTGTATGTTATTTAAATTAATTATGTTTCACGCATTCAACATTCAGTATCACCACCAAGAAGAAAAACATACCAGAGGTTGAGGTGAATATTTCTAGAGCACAGTACACCATGAGAATGGGGTGTTCCTGTAATTTTGCACCTCACTTGACTCCTGCCCTTTTCTCTACTCTGCTTCTCCTGCATGTCCTACATTAGTGTTAGACATTAGTGTTCCCTCCGGATCCATAACCTTTTCTTAAAGGTTGTCACATTAATCACGCTGCTGATTTCACTCGTCAATCTTTCTCCCTCTTTCCCTCTGTATCTCCTGTGTTTATCTCTCTCGCCATGCTGTGCGTCGTCTGTCCTCGCTGCCCCCCCACCGGAGCGCTGCATGTAAACAACCGTCGCTGTCCTTCTTTATTCTTTGTTTTTTTTATGGCCTTTTCCAAGAGACTCTTCATTCAGATAAATCATGGTAATGATAAAAGTTTATGAGAGAGGAAGGCAACATGGTGATGTCTGATTGTATCTCCACAAACAATTTCAGGCTGGTATAGTTTTGTATTTTTAAGATGTGAAATCAAAGAGTGGAACTGTTGCAAGCTGCTCCTGAGGAAATCAGTTTTTTATTAAAAACCATGGTGACCATGCAGTGTATTACAAAACAGGGCGACTGAGTGCACAGAGACAGTTTATATAACGTTATCAATCCTGTCTCCAAGAAAGTACATTTATACAGCTAATTTGCAACAGAAAGGTTTGATCACGTTTTATTATTAACATAACGAGGAAATGTGAAAGTTGAACATTTGCTTTAACTTATCATTATAAAGTAAATGTTGACTGCACAATGTAATGGCTATGACACCATCGGTATTTAGCCTTGCTTTCACTATGCAATTCTGTCTGCCACTGGGTACAAACTCCTGGAAGGATGAAGGCTCCATTTATGGCACAAAGGAAGTGCGTCAACCACTGCAAAACCGAAACAGGAAGAGAATAGCGCTTTTGTTTTTCCTGGTTGTTAGTTACCAAAAAGTATTAATGCTAGTTATTTGCAGTTACTGTTCCCAGTAGGCTACAGGAAATGGTGAATAGTGGATCATCAAAAGAAACAATGGGAACTGTGGTAGTTGCTGAGCTCCAAGGAAAACGTAAAGGAATTGTCTGTTTCCACTTTAATTGATGTTTCTGGCAAGACATAAAAATGTTCATGTATTAGACCAAACCATAGTTTCTACTTTGGTCCTTGTGACATTAATGTCCTGAAGTAGACCTTCAAATTGTACTATGAATAGAACTACACGCACATCTACGTGACCGCAGCTTTCCGCAGATGTTCAATGCGGAAACTATGTCTGAGCCTTTATTAACAATAAGATATACTTGTGCAGCTCCTGAGTCTAGGACAAATTTCCCTACAGGGTCAATAAAGTATATCGCAACGTATCGTACTGTATCATACTGCATCGTATCGTATCATATCATATCGTATCATATCGTATCTAATGCATTTCCTACATTGTTTTTACATTCAGTTTACTTGCAATGAGTGTACCACAAATGTGAACACTATTTTATGTCTTAAAGCCCTATTTTATCAGGACTAGTATGACATGGGGACCTCTATTAATTTGTAATAATTGCAGAGGTGTTCCAATCTCACAAACCGTCAACTATAATCTGATGACGATAAGCCTCTGAGGGCAATGGCCAATATTTTGGGAGATCCGGTGTAGCAAGCAGATATCCGGACAGGGACTTCCTCTTCTGTGCGCCGGTCATTTTGGCTAATCTCTATAAACAGATATCAGCATATGAACGCAAACAACTTAAAAACAGCTCACATAAAGCTAAATCATTGTCAGACAATAGCTGAAGCCACAGCGTTCTGTCTCTCCACACAGACTGTCTACCTGCTGCTCAAACGCGATTGGTCAATACTACTTGGACTACAAACAGAAACCAGAACACTTCTGATGCCAAAGTGTTGCCCTGTAACTTACAGATTCTGCATTGCAGATGTCTGTTTATAGAGATAATGTGATCTTAAACCTGTGTGATTTTGCTATGTCCATAATTGTCAAGTAAAAATTTCACTGCAAATGACCTATCATTTATCTAATATGATAATATTTGTTCCCCACGTAGCAGCATCTCAAGGATTTTGGGTCTTTTTTGTGTTTGTTTGTTTTTGCTACGCCTTTTTTCTGTTTCTCTACTGGTCAAGAATTATGGAGGTTGCATGAGCAATTACAAATGAAAGGTCTGACAGCATTTTGGGTGACATTCAGGAGGCTTATCTCACTACATGGATCTTGTTTTTTTACATGCATGATTTTTTTCAAAGAGCATTGTTGAAGGGAGCCAGATATTGAAGATTTTAACAGCCAAAGACTGCCTCTCTGTTATTGTTGACACACCAAGACAATAAAGAAGTTGAAACTTGAACGTGAAACATATTAAATTTGTTTGCTTATGAAATACTCAATCTCAAAAACCAATAAACGCTCATAGGCTACAACACTGAACTTTTCTAAAATGTTTTTTGCACTCACAGCCCTGGGGTAAGATCAGACAAAAATCCTGGTCTAATTTAATGCTGAAAAAGTCTGCAGTCAATTGAATCATGAAACACAAAGTGTTCATTAACATTTAACTAAAGCCACAATCTTTTCTATCCTTAACAAAGTGCTTTTGTTGCCTAAACCTGAATAAATTTAACACAATGTTCAAAAAACAAAAGACAGGCAGCAATTATGTTCGTCACCACAACATAATTGTGAAGACAGATTAGTTTGTAATTCCAGGAGACAGTCAACACGTAGCTAAAAATCTCTATCTGGTCGTATCTGCTTGTGATGCCCCACAGCCCTCAAACATGATCTGAGCAGTACATGTGATCAGAGTCTGTAGTTAGCAGCCGACAGCAGGACAGAGCAGGAGCGTGGGTATGCCAGTGGCACTGCCCTCAGCTAAACTACCTCATCTCTCAGTGAGATGGCTCCAGTGCTCCCCTTTAACCAACCGTAGAAGTTGCACTCTAAAAATACACAGGTATATGGATGTACACTATGAGCATTCATCATTTAAGCAGGAGCTTCAAACACAAAGGGTGGTGTAAAGGACAAACTGTTCTCGTCTTAACATGCAGGTTGAATCACGGAGAAGAAATTTGTTCCACAGCAGGTGTGACAGCATGATGTTATGACTCACCTGCACAGCTTTATGGTGCAAGAACATAACAAATACTTAGCTGGGCTTTCTTTAAGCAAAGCCTGAGGACTCTGCTGAAGTGCTTTTTGCTCTGCATGCACTGCAAGCTAGGATCTTATGGTATTTGCCATCAATGCGACCACGTAGCTTGGGGTAAGGCACTATGAATATACTTTACGGCTCCTATTCAGAATGGCAAGAGAGAAAGTTAAAAGTAGACTGAGAATAATGGCTGCATTTACCTTCATACCAAAAAGCCAAAGTTCTAAAGCTTTTTAAAATGGAGTATGCCCACATCTGATTGTGTATTTTGAGATGTAATACACCGACAGAACTGAACCCTTTATTCCATATGGAACAGTGGGACCAGTCAGACCAAAGAAAGCAATCAGAGATCACAGCTCTCTTGAGGAAGTTTCAATTTACAGCCTCCTGAGAAAGAAAGAATAACCTTTAAAACTAATGTGTTAGCTACCAGATGCCGGTGTACTTTATTGTGTTTTATTCATCAATTTCTGCTCACTGTACTGAAGTGCCAAGGACAAATGATCACACTTAGCTGCTTATCTTTTTTAGACCTTAGAACTTCTAAAGAATATCTCCACCTTCGGAAAAAAAACTCACTTAACTACACAAAATGGAAGTTAGTTTGCCTTGCGTCTGAGTGTTTGGAAGGTTACTTTTGAACTGTAATAGGTTAAAAATCACTAGTTACCCTGTTAAAAATGTAAGAAGTAATGAAACTATTTCAATTTAATTCAATTTAAATTAATTTAAAAAACCTTTACAGGAAAGCCATGAGTGGGACAATGGATCACTTCATTTGTACAGAGTCTTATGTCATGATATGCATAACACATGTTATAGAAACTATTGTGCACAGATATAAATACAGGTGTGCCTTGAGATACTGGCTTAGTTCGAAAACCACTGTCCTAATCATGAGCCAGTAATTCGCATAGAATCCATGTCTTTGGGAAGACTGCAATCACATGACCAATTCGCCAACGGAATCAAACCTGTAAGGTTGGAGGTTGAGGTGGTAGATGTGTCACAAATCACAGGAATTTTCCCTCAGGACTTTTCCCAGAAGACTGGTGCTTGAAATCCATAGTTGAAACCGTGTGAACTTTCACGTCATTTTAAAGCAGGGGCGTCAAAGTAAGGGGAAAAGTGGGAGTGATTACCCCAATGGGAGCGGGGGCTCTTAAAAAACCTGAATTGAAAAGTTTGGTTTTGTTTGCAATTTTTTTTAACTCTTTTACTTTAAGTTTATTCTATTTAGTAATTATTGAAATAACTAAATTAAATATGGCTTAATAAATCCATTGAAAGATTGAAAGCCGTATATAAAAGAAATAGTGGAAGCTCTCTAGGGCCCCTCTTCCCCCTAAAAGGCACAAAATGGTTTAGTCCACCCTTGCACCAGAATTTGTCTCTGAACTAAAGCACCAATGTACACCGTCATGTCTCTGTCATGTCTCGCCCCATGAAAAGAAAATCAGGGTTCCAAAAATCAAAGAAAGAAAGGAAAGGGAAAGAAAGTAACCTGAGTTTGGAAAAAAAAAAAATCAAAGGGTACATGAGAGAGACATGGATCAAGAGAGGAAAGACATTAATTGCCTAAATCTAACCTCCATAAATTAAGTACATAACATTTTTGGGAAACTAATTCATATGATATCACAGAACCATTGTATGAAAATATGTAGACTTATATTCAATGTTCAAGGTCTTGTAAGAAACCTTTCGATGAAAGATACAACATACAATGTATCTCTTGATCTGGATAAGGGTCTAAGTCTGTCAAACAACACAATACTGCAGTACTGATTCTTTAATCAAGAAACTTTAAATAAACATTGAATAGTGCCAAGCTGTGCCTTAAATAGCTCAGGTCTCAGCATGTAATTCACTGTAAAAAAGATTTTTTCTGTCTTGTTCATTTCCTTTCACTCCATTTTCCCATACTCAGCATGTATTGTTGTGAATTGCTGTAATTGAAAACCCCACACACTGTGACGCTTACTGTAGAGAATATGGCATGATGTAAAGGAAAGTTCAGGTAATCTCAAGGTAATTATGAGCTCTGACAAAGATCGACGGCAAAGTGGCCTTGATTTCTATAGTAAGACATGGTCAGAAGTGTACGGATATTACACGTAGAAGAATAAAGGAAACACTTGAATTAACGAATGGTTCTAAACTATTTAGAAGCTCATTATAACGCCACATTTAGAGTGAAAAAGAAAGTGTTGCCTTATATTTTATATGTGAGGTTTGGCTTTTACACCTGCTGGATACAAATGGTTCATGCTGCATGTTGTAGAGTCTGTCAAACTAAGGAGATGGAGTCCTGGATCTTATTGTCAGCACATGAATGCAGCATAATTATGGTTTAAAAGCCACATGGTGTAATGATCCCAGGGTTATTGTCAACCAAATCAGCGCTTGGAGTGGAAAAAATAAGTGCTGGTGCTCCCCTTATTCACGTAAGTAGTAGTAGTTGCACTACAACAGAGCACATAACCTAAGGCTAGTTCTACAGTTGCTGACACTGGCAAACGTGCTACAAAACATTTCCATTTGGAGAAATCTGCTGCAGCCTCAGAAATGATGTCATTCCAAGAGCACACGAAAATCTAAAACAAATACAATGGAAATATGCTGCAAATGAAAAAAAAGTGCAGCAGAAAGCCACAGCAAATACAGAAACCATGCAAAGTCAAAAACACACAGACCCAAAGAAAGGCGCTGCATATCCACTCAACACAATGGCAGTTCTCCAGGCCTCTAAGGGGAGCGCTAAGGAGAACAGCTTGCTTTTCCATCTGAGAGAGAGCAGACGAGAAAGTGTTTGCTTTCAAAGCAGAAAAACAAATGACGTAAAAAGGTGCCATGAAATTCTACATTTATTTTTTCGTCTGACCTTAGTCTTTTACAATATCATATAAGGGCAACAGATTTGCGTAGCAAGCGTTAGCAATGCTAATCGACTTAGCACTCCATCTTAAGGCCTGGAGAACGCTGTGTTGACTAGATAGGCAGTGTTTTTCTGTTGCATTTGCTCTGGAGTTTGCGTGTTTTTGACTTTGCACCATTTCTGATTTGAGCCAATCAATCACCATAGCTACGGCAGCCCAAACAGGCTGATGAAATCATGCCACAGCAGACAGGCTCACCAGTTGGCAGTTATGAACGGACCTCATCAAAGTAATCCATCCCGGTTGTGCATAAAAAAGTAAGTGGTTCAGTTGACTCTTAAAGAAGTATTTACCACTGAGAAGATGGTCTTTTCATAGTATTAGCCTGTCTATGCAGTAGAAAGATGTAAATACTTTTGAAGAGACAGAAAACAGACAACTACCACAATGCACAGCGCCTCACTAAACCAATAAACACTCCTGCTGTTGGGTGACATGATGTGAACTCATCCATTTGACACAATGGCGGCTGGCTGGTAGCAAACAATCTGGTATTACAGTTAAAAGGTAAATTAAAACATGTTTCTGAAAACATCTGAGACGAGAGTTAGTCAAGACAGTAACAGAATACTGGTTTATATTTAATCAGCAACACTTAATTTTACTGTTGTTTTTTCAGCCACCATTTTCACTATGCAGGAAACAGTATGCCGCCCACTTCCTGTTCACAAACTCTCGCTATTACAGCTAAACAGGGCACTAAAATATATTTTAAAATAACATTTTAGATGAGAAATAGACAACACAGTAAAATAATCTAGGTTTATATTTTATTACTACTGCCTAGTTTTACCATTTGATCAGTTTGGTGCACCTTTGAGAAAAAGAGCAATGGGCGGGTCTGTCACTTGAGCCACTTCTATCATCTCTGTGTCAATAATGGCGGCATGGGTGAAGGGCAAAATGCTAAAGTACAGCCTGTGGCTCCAGCAACAGTTTTAGCCGGGAGGGGAGCAGGGAGATCTAGGCTATGGTTAGATGCAGAGAAGTTTACCATCGTTCATCCACACATAACTACCCACATTGTTATGATACAGAGCTGGTTGAAAATCGGCAAGGATCCCTTTTAAGGAGAAAGTCTGTGTGTTTAGCACCTCGTTCCTGTTTTAGTTTCTCATTACTTGTTTCCTTTGTTGT
The DNA here is from genome assembly GCF_006386435.1 of Epinephelus moara. Classification (NCBI taxonomy): domain Eukaryota; kingdom Metazoa; phylum Chordata; class Actinopteri; order Perciformes; family Serranidae; genus Epinephelus; species Epinephelus moara. The sequence goes on along the minus strand of NC_065512.1, from coordinate 20,749,255 downwards.
ATTTGTTTTGGATTTTCTTCGTGTTTTTGAATTGGTTTCTGAAGCTGCAGCACGTTTCTCCTAATGGAAATGTTTTGGGCGGTTGTAGCGCATTGACTCTTGTCTTCCTTGAAAATACTAGTTTGACAAACTAACTGACACTCAAGGTCCTTATATTAGTTTTTTTCTGGAGCTTTCTGCCCCATCTCAAAGTCTTCACAGTCACATTTTTCAACAGCTAGCTCAGTTGTCATCCCTTGAACTAAGTGTGGAACTTTTGGCAACACTTTCGATGAGGACCACATCTATAATGCATTATAAGGGCATTCATAGTGAATTATAATACATTTATGATGCTTCATAAGTACACTTATACACAGTTAATGCTTACTGATGCACTATATCAGCAGTCATATAACATTTTATTTGTGACTTATAATGAATTATAAGCGTCTTATGGATGCTTTTGACTAGTTATAAACTAGAGGTTGACTGATGGGGCTTATAATGCATTATGAGTATCTATTCTCACATTAACACACATCAACATCCACTGTTTGGCAAACAGAGACCCTGAAAGATCCCCAGTCTTTGCAAAGCCTTTTTCTGTGTCTAAAAAGTCGCTGACTCATGACACATTGTCTTAAGATGTGAGAGGGTGTCAGACTTTAGTCTTTTAAAAGTATTTTCAAAGTATTCTGGTGTATGGGAGACATTAATATTTTATGAAGCAGCAGAGATTCTTTTAATTACATGAAAATGCATCACACTTTACTTAGCGCAAAAACGAAACGTTATGATGAAGCATGCATTATTATAGTTGCATCAATAGCTATGTTTCCATCCACAAGTGATTCGAATCATTGGGAAATGCGCATTAAAAGTAATACGAATCCTGTGTGTTTCCATTAAATGTACGGACTTTGGTGAAAACTATGAACTCGCACGAGTTTTCCGCAGAACCGGAAACAAAACAAGGCTCGCATTCTTCTTCTTCTACGTTTTCTGGCGGTTGGCAACCAGCTTGTAAATGCGTTACCGCCTTCCCGACCTGGAGAGTGGATATCACCATTGTGAGAGGTGCGCTACGTCAGACTTAATTCGAACATAACTTTTTCCATTCCCCGTTTTGCGAATCAGCATTTTTTCCAATCAACCAAAACCCAGCTAAAGCGAGCGTGTTTTAGTTTGTGTGAATCAGGGGATTTTTAATTTGAATTCTGGCGTTTCCATCATAATTTTCCGATGCGATACTTGCACCAATGCACATCTAAACAGGCTGATGGAAACATGGCTAGCATGTACCTCACTTTACTACAAGGACTATTATAGCATTCAATAAGTCCTTACGACAGTTGATTGTTGAGGTGTGTATAAGTGAGTATAGGTATTCATAATGCATTATAAGCTCCCTCTGTCAACTTCTAGTTTATAACTAGTCAAGAGCATCCATATGACACTTGACACTTATAATTCATTATAAGTCACATCAATGTTTTAAGACTGTTAATATAGTGTGTCAGCAAGAATTATGTGTGTTTATGAGTGTAGTCATAAAGCATTATAAATGCATTATAATTCACTATGAATGCCCTCATAATGTAGTATAGATGTGGTCTTCATAGAAAGTGTACCGAACTTTTTCCCTGAGGTCACAACTAAGTCACCTCTGTGACAACTGAGCAAACTCCATTCACTAGTAAGTGTCCCTCGAGTTGAGATTGTCAGATGACAGCCCGGATCTCCATGATTAGCCATTTACCACAAGATGAGGACATGTTGTTGCCATCAGATAAATAGATGTAGCAATATGTAGATGTCGCTGAGAAGTGATCTGGGGATCTGTGCTCTTAGAAAATATATTGCCAGTATTAAATAACTGATACCCTCTGCTGTAACTGTCACAATCCTGGCTGCGCCTGAAGAAGTTTTAGATATTACTTGCACCAAAGGAATAATCTTCAGCAGTGTCATTCCTGATCAAAAGGATACAGCAGTATGAATATTTCGTACACTCTGACTGTTGCACTGAGGCAACATTTTTTTTCATACAGATCATTTTTTATGACATGCACTGCAATGACAATATTGTGTGCTGGTAGACTTGTGCGTCTTGTTCATTACATTTTAAATATTTGCCAGCAGAGAGTACTGCTGGGCCTCGTCACGTGGTAGTCAGTGTGAATCCTGATGCTGCAGCCCGTGGCCCACAATGTGCCGAGGAACATTTAGTCGTCTACTTGACATTCATAGTCTGCGAGGCTTTCATTTGCACAAAAATCACTGCGTATGAAGGCAATTTAGCTCTCTCATTAAAAAGACATAAACGCCTCAGAACTTAATGGCATCTCACAGTAAAAGAGTGCCTTTAGAGTTTTGAGATTACATCTAAAGATTGTCACGCGCATAAAAGCGAACAGGCTGGTATCGGCTTGCCGTTGACTTTCATCGCCAATTGAATGAAAATGGCCAACAATACAAGTGTGTTGTCATCCAGCTTTTCATCTGTGGAGATGGCAGTACTCAGACGTTGTGTGAGGTGTTTGGCAAAAGCTTACATTCTGCAACAACGACTTAACTTTTAATTGTGTCTGCAGAGATATAATGTAAAAGTGATAGGAGGCGAACCTGTATCAGTGATTGTGATTGTGATCTTAATCAACCACAAACCAGCATGTTACGTTTTCTTATCTGCACCTTTCATTATAAAATCTATCACAAGGCGATAATGCAGTGTAGTGCAAGCTTCGTGTGAAGAATTTGAACAGGCTGGATTCTCACGGTGTACAAGGAGCATTAACGAATGCTTTTGATTATAATTCATCTTGATTAGTGCATCTTTTACCACTTTAGAGATGTTACAGTAAGTGCTATGTGCTTAACCTTGTGAAAAAATCCTGAGTGCTGCACCATACACCACGTGCAAGGATGTTTAAAGAGGAATGACTTTTCTAGGTAATGACTTCCTCCATCCCTGCGGTCTTTAATTTCAGCAGTCATGAAAAGAGACATTGATATTACCAGCGGTGAGTTGATTGAGACTCATGAGGACTCTCCTTTATCAGTCCACTTTATGAACTGTAACATTCCCAGAACGATAAAGACTAGCACAATATGCTGTAATAAATGGAGCACACGAGTGTGGTATGCTGTGAACGTCAATACCGTAGGCCTGCTTCAGTTGTTCATACAGTTGTTTAATGGCTTTCGAGTGGGATTATGTGGCCGGCTCTCGCCTGAATCCTCTCCTCACCATCTCTCTGGTGAGGAGATGTCCTTGGTCTGTGAGAGCGAGGGCGTTATTCAGCATGCAAGGTCTCTGCGGTGCATCTGAACATCTCTGCGCTGTCCCGTTTCTCTCAGACAAGATGAGAATGAGACTGGAGACATGCATTATTTGTAACCGATACCATTCCTTAATGGTGTCTGCACTTCCCCTGGCAGCCCATAATGGACCGTTTTTGAGGTTCTCGGCATCTTGTTCGGCTTTTTGATAGTGACGGAATGGGGACAGTGGGTGTCACCTGGGAAGAAACAAGAAGAACGATGGGACCTTTCATTTACTTGTCAGGAAGCTGGCATTGCTAGCAGTTGACATGATGTGCATACAGAGAGTGCTTGTACTGGGAGTGGCAGATAACAACAAGGGGGAAAAATTGCCCTTCAAAGGGAAACATTTCAGTCTCTTTAATACAACACAAACAGGATAAAAGGAAAATGTCACACACCTAAGGGAAGAATTAATGGCTCATTTATTAAATAACTGTAAACATTTCTCACACCAATAATCATTAAAGACCCTTAAAAACTATTTAAGGGGGAGATGCGCTGGTCTTACACACCAGAGCCAGGTTTGGGAAAGTACTGCTGCGTATGTGAAAAAAAGTTATGTAAAGCTTTTTGTGGCTCCAGAGGGAGCTGCGCATATCAGGTGACGTTGGAGCCGAAGACTACAAGTTTGAAATTAAATAAAAAATCTCAGGATGTGGAGTTAGAAGTATATGAGCTCACTAAACCTCTGTAGCTCACTCCTCATCTCTGCCTGAGGCCTGGGGCGAATTCAGTAACTTTTGAATAGGGGGGGATTAGGGATTGGGGCACGATCTTACAGAGGGGGCACTTCTGTAAAATGAGTTTATGTTTAATAATTTAAAGTCCTTTTTTGTGGCAATAATAAAATGAACATTTTTACGAGCAACATTTTTTATTCAGTGTAATAAATGATCATTGAATAAACAACTTTATTACGTGTTCTGAAGTGAAGTAAAGTCTATAAATAGCTGCTATTATTTTAACTCTAAATTGCCAACAGCCAGGGATGGATGAATGGATGGATTATGAGAAAGCTGCAGGAGACATAAAACAATGCCTCTGTGTTGTTTTTCTTAATTTTTATTATCCATTTGTGTTTGTCTTGCATTTATTTGAAGTTGTTTAACTACAAAGAAAAGTAAGTAGTTGCTTCATACAGAGGTTCTGGCCCTGTACTTAGTAGGCAGTGGTGTGCGGTTGCCCCCCCTCGTGGCCCAAATTGTTGAAAAACGCTCGCTAAAGTGCCCTCCTGGGAGCCAAAATGTGCGCTAAAGTGCCCTCCTGGGAGCCAAAACGCACGCTAAAGTGCCCTCCTGGGAGCCAAAACGCACGCTAAAGTGCCCTCTTGGGAGCCAAAATGTGCGTTAAAGTGCCCTCCTGGGAGCCAGAACGCATGCTAAAGTGCCCTCCTGGGAGCCAAAATGCGCGCTAAAGTGCCCTCCTGGGAGCCAAAATGCGCGCTAAAGTGCCCCTTTTTTTTTCTTTTCACCCCTGCCCTTCAAAAAGTCTGTGCACGCCACTGTTAGCAGGCTCATTTTGTAATCCATCGATGATACTAACAAGCCAACTATTATAACCATAGAGGCTCTATAACTAGTGGCTAGTGCAGGGGTCAGCAACCTTTACACTTAAAAGAGCTATTTTTGGCCGAAGAAAACCCCAAAACGCTGGAGCTATATTTGAGCCTTAGGTACAGGGAAACGGAGATCTGTGTGGGTACATGAGACCCTAAAAAGGAGAGTGGATCATGGGGACTGCAACCAGTTTCTCCTCCGTTGTTTACCAACTGTAAACTTGTTGTCGTGACCGCTACAGACGGAACGCATCTCAAATCATCCAATAGAACGATAGGAAAAAAAGTGAAGATGACATGGGGCGCCTTCCCACTCTGAGTTGAAGTTTTTTTAGCACAAGTACACTGAACAAAAATATAAACGCAACACTTTTGTTTTTGCTCCCATTTTTCATGAGCTGAACTAAATCTAGATCTAAAATATTTTCTATACACACAAAAGACCATTTCCCTCAAATATTGTTCACAAATCTGTCTAAATCTGTGTTAGTGAGCACTTCTCCTTTGCCGAGATA
>NC_065512.1:20713551-20743168 GCF_006386435.1 Epinephelus moara | reverse complement strand
TACGACAGCGTGTTCCAGTTCCTGCCAATATCCAGCAACTTCGCACAGCCATTGAAGAGGAGTGGACCAACATCCCACAGGTCACAATCAACAACCTGATCTACTCTATGCGAAGGAGATGTGTTGCACTGCGTGAGGCAAATGGTGGTCACACCAGATACTGACTGGTTTTCTGACCCCAATACAGTGCCCCCCCAGACCACCCCAATAAAGCAAAACTGCACATTTCAGAGTGGCCTTTTATTGTGGCCAGCCTAAGGCACACCTGTGCAATAATCATGCTGTCTAATCAGCATCTTGATATGCCACACCTGTGAGGTGGGATGGATTATCTCGGCAAAGGAGAAGTGCTCACTAACACAGATTTAGACAGATTTGTGAACAATATTTGTGAGAAATGGTCTTTTCTGTATATAGAAAATGTTTTAGATCTTTGAGTTCAGCTCATGAAAAATGGGAGCAAAAACAAAAGTGTTGCGTTTATATTTTTGTTCAGTGTATTTAAGAGTGCTCTGGCAAAAATGCCACGCGCCTAGAGCACAGAAATACATGGCACATGGCAACGGAAAAAAACAGTGAGCAAAAAGCTAAATTCTCATTAAAAACAATTACAAAAAGCTTGTTAAAGCTGCTTTCTGTGTGATCAGGGCCTAAATAAGCCTATATCAACATTACAAATAGGTCTAAATGAGCAATCCTTTGAACAGATTAGATTACTGCAATGCCCTTTTCACTGGATTATCAAATCTTTCAATAGGAAGACTTCATCTCACACAGAATTCAGCTGCCAGAGTTCTTACCGGTACAAGAAAAGATCATCATATCACTCCAAGAATCTAGTCTAAAATCATCCTACTGGTCTTTCAGGCACTACCTGGTCTAGCTCCCTGGTATATTTCTGACCTGCTCACTAACTACCCCCCATCCTGACCACTGAGGTCTCCCGACTGTGGCTTTTTGGTTCAACCCAGAATACGTTCTGGAGCTGCGGCCCTGCCCTCTGCAATGGTTTGCCTAATGAGCTGCAATCTATCAGCACTGTATCTACATTTAAAGCTAAACTTGTAACCATCCTGTTTTCTCAGGCCTGTGATCAATATTAGAGTGTTGTGTCTATGTGTGTGTGCACCTGTGCATATAAACGTTGTGTGTATATGTAAATGTCTGTTTTCTCAGACCTATAAACAACAGTGTGCATATGTTTGGATATTATGGGTATGGATTCATATGTTATTTTTATTGTGAGCCATTAAATGGCATTTGCTTGATGTTCTTTTTATGTTCCTTCCTTTCTTTTTTTATGTAAACACATTGTGTTTCTTTGTAATAAAATGTGCTCTATAAATAAAGTTGCCTCGCCTTGCCTTCCTTCATATGTTCTAGCACACGGTGGCTACTCTGCAGAGCGCTATTTATGACTTTACTTTAGCTTTGCATTGTTGGCGGTGAAAGCAAACAAATCTGCCCACACACAGTTCAATTATCTATTTTCCTTTGAGACTTTTCCCTTTAAAGATTTGGAATCCATACCTAGCCTAGCTAGTCGGTCTCAAGGCAACTGTAGCCACTGCTATCGAGGTTCAGCAAAATCTAGAGGAAGAGGTGTCAGGACGCAGACACATGTTGTATATTTTAGCTGACAAGACATTCAAATTATTTTTTCATTTTGTGTATAGGATTCATGTTTTTAATACTGTAGAATGTAATAAAATCAATATCAATATACATAGGTGAAAGACCAAATATACAAATTATGGGTAACATGAATAGTATATTCTGTATGCCTTCATAATTGTATCGTGTATTATTTAGTCTAGTTTGCCCAATTTCTAAGCTTTACAAATAAATCTAGCCCATACTTTCCAGGTCCTTTGTTGTTTAATTTGTACGTGCTTCCGCTTGGATCCAAAATACAGCAGTATAATACCATCATATGCCGATGACACACAGTTATACATATCTGTTTCCACCAATAACCTAAGCCCGGTAAATGATCTCTTCCAGTGCATTGCCGATATCAGACTTTGGATGGTGAAGAATTTTTTTTACAGAGATTCTGTTGGACGGACCAAAGGCTTTGAGGAGTGAAATTCAATCTTTGTTAACTCCCTTGTCTCTCCCCTGTAAAACCATGTGAGCATGTCAAAAACTTGGATGTGATTTTAGACACTGATCTTAACTTCCAGAAGCACATCTGTGATATTTCTATGACTGCCTTTTATCACCTCAGAAATATATCAAAAGTCAGATGCTTCTTGTCTCAGTCAGACTCCGAAAAGCTGGTTCAGGCTTTTTTTTTTTTTTTCCAGTAGGCTGGATTACTGTAACGCACTTTTTGCTGGACTGACAAAGCAGACATCAAATAAACTCCAGCTTATTCAGAATGCAGCAGCCAGGTCTGACCACATAACTCCACAGTGATTTTAAAATATTTCTTATTGCTTTTTAAATGATTTAATGGTTTAGCTCCTTCCTATGTTGCTCACAGAGTACACACCAGAGAGATCCCTTAGATCATCAAATAAAGGTCGACTCATTGTACCATGTTTTATCATATTAAGTATGAATGTGTACCCAGCATGGACTGAGAGGGTCACAGAGCTAGCTAAAGCGTGCACTACTGCATCCTGCAAAACCACGCCCATCTGGGTCAAATACTAAGCTTTTATCAGGTCCCTGGATAACACATCTGAATCTCTGAATGAGCTGTTGGTGTTCAAGTTGCATTGCATTTAATGTAGGTGTCTGGGTTTAATATGTAAGAAGAATATTCAGTGTAAAATAAGAAAGTGCAATCCTATACAAATATCTGTTTCTATGACTTTGGGTCTTCCTGAAGATAAGACAACAACGCAGGAGCTCAACAGAAAAGTCTCCCTGAGCTGAGACACAAGAAACCACTTCATGGGTGGCAGCGATGGTAAACAGAACCATGTACCACCTGAGCACAGTGAGTGTGAAGTGAAGTCTCAGGTAGCCGCCTGCTTTATCCGAGTACAATGTCGTCTGAGGTGAAATCAGCAATCACTGTTCAGATATGAAATAGACTGCGAGCTGGGTCATCCCAGGCCTCCCTGCCTTTTATGCTCTTTGTGATGTCCGTGCACCTCGCAGTGTGACACAAAGATCTGATACACAAACACAAAATGTAACCTTGAGCAGCCACAATATAAGAGCAGGGAGGATGAAAAAAAATCTTTACCAGGGACAAGACCTAAATTACAAGCTGTATGCTTTGGGAAGGATGAATGCACCTCTAGAGGAATCAGCTGAGGATGCATCTCCGGGACGGCACCATCTTCACTCAAATCTGAATGGCTGTGTATCCTTAATGAGATCTGTCATCTCATTTCAGCTCCTGGGACGGCACCTGTTTGACCTCCTCTGCTTCTCAAGCAGCAGAGGAACAAAGATTTAAGTGGCACTTAGGCGGTGTTGATGCAGCTACATAACAGCGTAACAATCATAATAGATCTCATATGCTACTTCCTAATGACAGGATATAGTTGAAACGCACAAATGCAACTCCATTTACTGCCACTTCTACGCAGGGTGTTTAGGTACAAGTGGCTTTACAGGGGAATGACTGCACAATAGCTGGACGAGAACTATAGGTTGGACATTAAATCTGAATGTCCCTTTATGTCAGTAAGAGAGTCCCTGCTGTCGTAATTGGTTTTCTGTAATTTGAGACCAATTACGCATTGTAATATGACAGCATAGCTTCAATTACCATGATAGTGAAAATCCTCCTGTCTAATTATGCCCTCCTTTTAATCTTTCTCTTTCAAAGATCTCTCGAAGAGACAGCGGAGGAGGAGACAAGGCGTGTACTCGCATGGTCTTTGAATTAATAATACAGCCAGAGGAGAGACGCAAGTACACAGGCTGGCAGTGGAAACCACAGCACATGTCACATCACATAACACAGAGCGGGAGACACTGAGAGCTTTGCATGCTGCCATGAGAGTCTCTCTGATACTTTTCATGCACACAACTTCAGCTTTTTCATCCTCTCAGTCCAGTCATTTAAAGTCCCCAAAATTTCATTTAAATTCAGCAGTAATAGTTTTTATCCTCATTATGGAATTTCATTATCATCATCTCCATCATTATTGGAGCAATAGAATAAATGCTGAGGTAGCTATCTCCCTCTGGGTGGTGAGTGAAAAGACAGGGATGGGGAACTATTAATGAAATCAGCAACTATCCACGAGCTCTGACATACAAATACCATGTAATGATATGACTTCTTGTTAGCTCCTATTACTGTATATATACAGTTTTTACGCATGGCTTAGGGCAACACATTCACAGTCCCAACTCGTCAAATACCAACGCTTGGTCAGTAACCCGAAAAGTCAAATTATGATGATCTAGGTACCCTCCTGCGTCAGTTTTGGGCGCTCAGGGACAGCGTGTCAATTTATGCTGGTTACACACATCGTGCAGGATTACAGGGTACCGGTGGGTGTTGGCCTGCACCAGGGTTGTCCTGTGTCTCCGATTCTGTTTGTGATATTCATAGAGTCACATTTTTTTCGCGTAGCTGGGGTGAGGAAGGGTCCTGTTTGGGGACCTCAGAATTGCATCTCTCCTTTACGCAGATGATGTGGTTCTGTTGGCTTCATCACATCGTGACCTCCACCATGCACTGGGGCAGTTTGCAGCCAAGTGTTAAGCGTTCGGAATGAAAGTCAGCACCTCCAAGTCTTAGGCCATGGTTCTCTGCCGGAAAATGGTGGATTGCCCCCTCTGGGTTGGAAGTGAGTTACTGCCTAAAGCGAGGGGGTTGAAGTATTTCGGAAAGAATGGAGTGTGGGATGGATTGGCGGTTTGGTACGGCAACTGCAGTGATGCAGGTGTTGTGCCTGACCACCTGGGTGCACAGAGAGTTCTCTCACCCTGAGTTGACTTTCGCACTCTTTAAACCGAGTGCGTTGTTCTGAGCGTCTGATAATGACGCAGTAGGGTTTACACTGGAGCTGGGGGGAAAGCCTCACACAGACACTAAATTTTGGAATGACACTAAGAACCAGGCTCGGGCTCAAGGCTATACGGTATATGAGGATATTTAGGAATACCGACGGCATGATTTTTAGTACTGTCAAAAATACAGACGCTAATCTTTCAATTAAAATCATATGGAGAAGCTGTACTGATTATGTATTGTGGATGAATGAAGTCCACATTGCGCACCATCAGAAGTCAGTTTCTACTGGTTGAACAGGCAGCTGAGCTGACAGACATGGCAACGTAGGACTGTAAACAACTTGTAAACTGGACTGTAAGGGTAGCGATGCACACAAATACTGTCAAACTCTGAAATTTCAGCAAGGTATGAAAAAAAAAGATACCGTCTAAGCCTACTGGGGACACTGCCCATGCCGTGTATGACACTCTGGGAGTGAGACCAGGCTGAATGAATACATTTAATCAAGAACAACGGGGCTGGCATTGATTTTACAGCCATATTATTTTACCCCAAGAGACTGGGTGGTCTGCTTTATTTGAGCTACACTGGCCGAGAGCTTATAACCTCCACGAGAAAGAGACTGTAATAGGGCTAATAAATATTTTCATGTTATTCTCACAAATACCATAATGCTACGATCAATAAAACTTGCTCTTTCAATAATTACTTTTATATGGTTCTTCCAAATTACAGAGTGCCTGTAATCATGATACATAAATGTTTTGATTTTCTTTAATGCACATTTCTAATGGACAAGACTCATCTGCCAGCCTCCTGTAGCTGTCGGCCATGTTGGGGAAATTGATGTGAAAACATTTCCCAGCACTAGAGAGGCCTGATATTGAATTGGCTCCACTTTCACTTGATTCTTCCATGTTATCCAGCAATGGATATTTGCATATCCCACAAGCTATGACTGTGGACACTGGATTATCAGTGCTTGAACTTATCATTGTCTTCAGGACTTCATCTCCTCAAACATCCATCCAGGTGGGGCTTGAAGTTTTACAGTGTGATGAAGTGAGTGCTTCTTAAATATTAGTGTAGCTGAGAGAGAGAGTCATGTAGATGAGGCCGATTATCTAACTTTCTGAAGCTCATTTAAGTCTCTGCTTGGCACAGAGGATCAAGCCAGCAGCACTGGAAAGGTTTTAACCATGGCTATAATCCATGCCCTGCTGAGAGTCTGGATTTGGATGATGTGTGCGTTCGTGTGTGTGAGTCTGTGTTTGTGTGTGTTAATGCAAGACTGAGATACAGGGAGGGCAACAGAGGGAAGGATGCTGGGTAGAAAAAAATAAGAGGAAAACAGAAATAGATAATGAGAAGATAGTAAACAGTTGGGTTTTTAAACACTGGTTCTGTTAATTCTGATAGATTTAGAGCTGAAACAAAAGGCTGATTAATCACAGAGATGATCCACAGAAAATAACCAAGGACTATTTTGAGAATCAACTAACAGATTGAGCCTTTTTTAAGTAACATTCTTGTTTAATTTATTTTATTCATGTAATGTCTGCTTTTATAGTGATAAGCATATAGAATGAACCATAGCCACATACCACAACATTTATAGCCTGAGCTAGTTTTCAATGCTCATCATTAGATTGGTCTTTAAAATATACAAAATTAAACAAAAAAAGCACAAAACAAACTACAACAAACTGGCTCCAACTTCTCAAATGTGCAGCTTTTCTTTGTCTCTGATTGTACAGCCCAGTTGCCACAAATTTTTTTTGACTTTGTACATTCCTGCAAACCACGAATACATTATATTTGTATGTATTATATACTGTAAAACTTAAAAATAAAAGCCTAGTCCCAATTAAACACTTAACATGTCCCTTTTACCAGCCGGGTGTGGCTACACATTTTGACAAATAACTACCTGTCTACAGTTCAAACGCTCAGTTTATTTCACTGAAACCATGAGCAACAAAGAATATTTAATTCATATTTACATAATTGATATGTTATTCAAAACCAAAATTTTAAACAAGTAATATTCATACTGGTTTTAAACAAATAATTTGATTGTATTTCCCATTTTTGCAGTGCAGCAGTTTTTGTAAAATGAAATAAAAGCCTGTCCCAAATTAAGGCCTACTGAGTTCAGTGAATTATGCAAATAATAGCCTGGGCTACTAATTGAAGTTTTACGGCGTTTATGTCCCAGTTGCGACAATGTCCACTAGGGCTTGCCACTACTGTAACACAACATAAAGAAAACAAAACAAAACACCATAAAACACAGAGCCGGCTGGTGAACCAAGCAAACGTAAACAGAGGCAGCTATGCTTACTGTTATGCAGTGTCTGTTCCGAGAGCCCAAGCGCCGCTCTCCTGAGCCGCCAGCCCCGTCGTCGTCCGGACAGTTCAGTTTTTGGTTTTCTTCTTTTTTTTTTTTTTTTTTTGATGGAGGGAGAGATATTGAAAGGTATCGCTGTTTGTCCGTCGGGTCGTGCAGATACTGCTACCACTCTCCTCGCGTCCTCACCAGCTGTATCCCATTTGTAATCAAAGGTTGTTGAGCACGCCTGCGCACACAGCACCATAGCACCTGGGACTTACCGCATTGGGATTTGTAGTTCATTGTCCCAAGGCATTGCACAGCATACATAACAATAATAACTTAGCTGCGACCTCAGGTTCACAACCAGCTCTGCATAGACCATAAAGGAAAAAAGAAAGAAAGACCCAGACCGTGACCGTAACAAAGGCCTACTGAGTTCAGTGAATTATGCAAATAATAGCCTGGGCTACTAACTGAAGTTTTACGGCATTTCTAAAGTGAAGTAATATATAACTTGACTTTTGTCACCAAGAGGTGGAGAGGATGGTGGATGGTGTGTCACATAGGTGAGCAGCCTGCCAAGCTGTAGACCACTGTGTGAAAACCAACAACAGTGATTGTTTTTGGCGACCCTGGCATTTCCCAGCAGCATTTGTGGCACCAAAACTGTGTTTTTTACTTAACCTGAGCACATTTAATGGCACATTGCTATATTTCTTAGCGGTGTTGTGGCACCTGCCAAGCTGCAGACCACTGTTTGAAACCACCAACATCATTTTTTTTCTTTGGCAACTCTTTGCAGCTGTTTCCAGCAGCGTTTGAGCTGAGCCACAGACCCTGGGTGTTTTTTGGCAACACATTGCAGTGTTTTCCAGCGGCTTAAGTGCCGCTGTGTGGGTTTTATGTCCAGACACGATCTTTTCTTTCACCATAATGAAGAATATGTTTTAACAAATATTATTCCACACAAATATTCTCAAACTCAGTAACAAAAAAAAAAAAGGAATAGGCTGAAGCCCAAGGCTTATTTTTGCCAAACCTATATCAACCAAAGAATAACCCCGAGTATCAACAAAACAAAAAATAAATAAATAAATAAATCAATAATTGAATTAAATTTAATTATTATTTAAAAAAAAAATATTAATCAATAATAATTTTTTAAAAATCTGGTGATTGGCTTGACTTGTAAGCTGATCAATTGTTGGACAAAACAACCAATTTGTAAACATCACCTTAAGTTTCTAGAATATTATGATGGAAATTATGTCCCCATTTTCTCACTTTTTATAGACCAAACAAAGTATTTAGAGAATAATTGACAGATTCATCTGCAACATTTTACTTTGAGACCCCATATTTAGTATAAATAATCATTAACATTTAATTTTTTTTTTTTATTATAACAGACTATAATGGAGCTGTGAGCAGATACAGGTATTCATCAGTGAATTTGTAAGTAACCACATCTTTCAGTTGGCACCCATAAATGGAGACTGGTGTATAAACAGACAATGAATGACAATATGGTAAAACACAGCTTTAATAACATAAAATGTCTTCATAGAAAAAGTCATAATATATGGCACATTAATAAACACTTAAAATGTTGCTTACAACTAAATTATAGTGTGTTATTAGCCAGTTAAATGTTTGAATACTACTTAAAAATGCTAAATAGTGGGATTACAATAAGGTGTTATAGTATTAATTAATCAATAGTGAAATAATAATTGTTATTTGTAACCTCATACAGTAGAAATATAGATGTATATATAGATGTATAAACAAGCAGACAGACAGAGAGATAGATGAGGTTGTCCAACGTCAGAGCTAAATGTAGCAACACAGCAGCTCTGCCTGCTTTCTTCAGCACACATCGATACAGCTACTTATTAGTCTAATGAGCACTGTGTTCGATGATGTAGTGAAGCTGCATGCCCGGCGCTGTGTCTGTGCAATGCCAACACAGACTCTCAGGATTTAGCCTCATGGTTCAGATCTCGGTTTGCTTTTATCACTAATACGATAACTGCAGAGTAAATTATTCATAAGCGATCGCTGCTCCCATGTTTAAAGAACCATAGCTATGATCAAATAGTGATGCTTTCTGTCAGCTAACTCCGTAAAAGCCCTTTGATCATTCCTACAAGAAATGATCAAAGGACACTAATGTAAACACATTTGTTCCATGCCATCATCTCAATGCCTGGTCTTTTTGTGACATGGAGACTTGAAATAGTAATGAGATGGGTACTGTATGTGCATGTGAAATGAGCGTGGGTCCTCCTTGCTAAGAAGGTGTAATTACTGATGTGCAGTCCAAAATATTCTCATGTAAAAGAAGAAATCCTTACAAAAAATGATATTGCAAAACATATTATGATATTCATACAGCATCCCAGCTTTTCATTCATTCACTCTAATACTACAGCTGTAAGTTGCTCCTTAGAATTTTCTATTTGAGAAAATTATGATGGTAAATTTCAGCAATACTGGACAACTTAGGAGTTGTCAAGAGTCACGACTTGGGCTTGAGTCACAAATTTGATGACTTTAGACTTGACAAAATCAACAAAGACTTGCACCTTGACTTCAACTTTAACACCAATGACTCTTGACTCATCTTGGCCTTTTGACTTGAAAATACTTAATATCCTCACCCACAGTCCAAAGATTAAAAAGTATACCATTTTTAAAAAGTGCCACAAAGCAACTCAGTTTTCTTCATTTCCCAGCAAGTCGATATCTAATTCCCCAGACGATCCACTTTATTTGAACCAGTATGACAGCATTCAATCAAGGTGTAGGAAAGAACAATGAAGACCAAACCTTGCATTACTGAGCGCGAGTCGGAAAAAATGATACCTAGGATAATTTTTGTTTGTGTAGCCTACAAAGACTACACAATCGTATTAAAAAAAATAGAATTATGCAAAACATACTAGGGTTGTCAAAAGTATCGATACTCAAACGCTGTATCCGGATACAATACTAATTTACAAAAGTATCGATACTAACAGTGCACGCCACCTCAGCGCCTGTCGGGTGTGCGCGACGGGTCCGACGGACACGGGCTGTGCAGGCAGCATCTGGCAGGCACAGAGCCCTCGCTGCAACCCAGCTTGTTGTCGTCGCTGTGCATGCATGCACACATTTCTGTTGCTGTAATATGGCCAGCGCGGCTGCAGGAGGATCAGAGCAGCCAGTTTTGGTCAAAAATGATAAAGGAAAAAGCGCTCTTTGGAAATATTTAGTGAAGTGAACACAGCACGCTGCAGACGGCAGGTACAGCCCCTCCCCTCACTAGCAGCTGAGCAGCTGGTGTCGCCAGCATCAAACTAAAATATAACTTCTAACGTTAATGTGGGAGCTAAGCAGAAAACTTTATCAGTCATGCCCGTCTGTAACATTAATAGACAATGTTAGTTTAACAGGACAACACAATTATGTGTGTCTGAAAAGTTATGTTAACTGTAAAGTCACAGATTGAAGCTGAAAAAACGTTTGGTTTCTCCCGTAACCCCTGGTTCTCTGATCACATAGTGAGGTAGAAACAGGAGCATCCTGAGCCTAAACTACCAACTCTATTTGATCAGCAACGAAAATATGGTGCCAATTCACCAGAAGCACAGAAAATAAACAGGGCTGTAGATAAATACATTTGTATGGACAGATCTTGTTTCTGGTTGTTATTTATTTATTTATTTATCATTGATGTTACTGTTCTGATCTTTATTTAAAAAAAAATGACATGCCTCTTAATTTTTTGCTGCTGTATCGAAAATGGTATTGAGTATTGAATATTTTCCTGGGTATCGATATCGAGTTTGAAATTTTAGTATCGTGACAACCCTAAAACATACAGGTTGAAAATTACAGACTGAGNATGCCTCTTAATTTTTTGCTGCTGTATCGAAAATGGTATTGAGTATTGAATATTTTCCTGGGTATCGATATCGAGTTAAATTTTAAATTTTAGTATCGTGACAACCCTAAAACATACAGGTTGAAAATTACAGACTGAGCTGCAACATGCTGTTCAACATTTAAAGTTGCACAAAGAACAGTAATTTAAGGCTAACAAACAACAAAGACTTTTCAGCCATTGCCATCTTGGTTTCTTGGAGCCAGAGGTGACCAGATTTTGGCAGGAGACTGGAGCTGTAGAGTAGTGAGACGTGGCTCTGACTAAGAAGCAGAGGACACTAACAGCAGAGAGCCTGTCACTTAAAGCTTAATTATACGTAACTTTAAGCCTTAATAACATGTAAACTGGTGAGTTATATAAATATTCATCCCCTGTACAGTTGTCACAAAGGGAGGAGTTAACAATAGAAACCAAAACCATGTTTATACCAGGCTGCAAACATGTTTATTTCTGCTGTAATGTTGGGCATTTTAACATGGGGGTCATTGGGGACTGACTTGCTCTTGGAGCCAGCCTCAAGTGGCCATTCAAGGAACTGCAGTTTTTGGCACTTTCGTGTTGGCTTCATTTTTCAGAGCCAGAGGTTGCCGCTTGATATTAGCATAGTTAGAGAGCTAGTGCTTAGCTACTGCTAGTTTCACAGGTCTAAAGTGAGTTTGGAGATGACCATTTATAGTTAACTTAGCGCTGCTAACTGCACACAGCAATCAAAAAAGCCTATTCTCATGGTAAAGCTACAGGGTTCATACAAACTTAAACTCCTGATTCATAAATGTGGCGACGAGATAACCAGCTAACAAGACAAAACATGTACAGCAGACAAATGTTGACTTAGGCCAACTTATCCAACCACCTCCCCACATCTCCTGGCTTTGTACGAAGGTAATATGCTGAGGACAAGTTGGACAAGCAGAGACAAAGTTATTATCAACCCTCCATTATACTTAGAGAACTGAACCTTCCAATAATAACAAGGCAGCATTAATTGCAATAAGTAGATGTGATGATATTACTGAATTTGCTATTATTGTCAAACTGTTTACAAATGTCATGTTATTTAATTTGTACATAAACCTTTTTTTTTTTTTTTTTTTTTACACATATTTATATCCGTACATATTCACAACTTGTTGTTTATATTTACATTTTGTAGCTTTGTTCTACTTGTTTTAAGCTGTATGTCTTTTGTGTAACCAAAAGAAAAGACAGTGAACTTTCCTGTACATGTACTTGTCCAATAAAGCTGATTCTGACTCGGAATTTCAAATAGTCATCCCTTCCTCGCTACTGAAAAAAGCAATTACATTACAGGTCTACAAGATCTACAACTCAAACAAGCTACCACATATTTGTTTGCCCATCAGTCATCACACATATTTCTAATTGAAATTTCAGCGGTGAGTCCTTGTTCAAACTCTTTTTCATTCATTTTTCTCTGCAGATTAAAACCTAACAACTTTTCTGATTTCAACTCCAGGAATTAATTAAATTAGTACTACATTAGTGACACAAAATCTACAAAAGCTCGGTTATGGCTCCGTGCCCGGCTGCCCTCTTGAGTTCTCTCTGGCACTGAGCGAGCAGGATGTGCAAGCTGAGACTCTCATCCTGTGCAAAGCAGCGACCTTAGGCCTGTATTTACAGACACCAGACAGAGAACTCCTCTTCAGTCCAACAGATCAGCAGGTTAATCAAACAACAGACAGTTATTTGGATCTGAGATAGAGAAGAATAAATTATTCACAACAGTGACAGACTTTCTGAAGCGAGCTGGCACTGTTGAGGATCAAGGTGGTGGCTTGGTGTGCGTGTGTGTGTGTGTGTCTGTCTCCGAGTTGCTGTGTGTCTCTTCAAATGGAAGGGAAAATATGCTCTCTTTCTTGGTAGGAATTAAGTCATTTCAATCATTATGCTCAATTTACTCAAGAATCCTCTTGAGTTATCAGCAGAAGGGGCTCTAGCAGAAGTGTAATTGGCTCAAGTACGTATGAGAAGCCAACCTGGTCTCACTCCAGACTCGTCAAGTCCTTAAACTTGGTAGTGATGCTCAGCAGCAGATACTGATGCACTAGGGCACCCTTTAGCAGCAGCATGAGACGCACCAGGCAGCAGCATTTTTTTAATGCTTGGAGCAAGTATAGTATAGTATAAATGGTAAATGTCCTGCACTTACAAAGAGTCGTTCTAGTCTTCCGACCACTCAAAGCGCTTTTACACTACATGTCACATTCACCCATTCACACACACATTAACACACTGGTGGCCAAGGCTGCCATACAGCCATTGGGAGCAATTTGGGGTTCAGTATCTTGTCCAAGGATACTTCGACATGCAGACTGGAGGAGCCGGGGATCTAACTGCCAATTTTCCAAAGTATAGGGGAGATAGTTGAGTCAAACAAACTCTGGACTTTCACCTGGGAGACTGCCATTTGTGTCCCGTGTGAAAGCAAAAGTCAGTGAAGTTATTTTAGTAACAGCATAGTGTTCTAGTACGTGTAGCATACTACACTAGTGATGAATGTCATGTGACATATGTGATGTATGTCTTGTGATGTTACATTACTCAGACTGTTCTCACGCACTGTTCATATAATTTCCTACGAAAAGCAATACACCAAATTCGTACATATCCCTCATAATCATGAGCCAGTAATTCGTGTGTAACCCATGTATTTGGGAAGGCTGGAATCACGTAACCAATGTGCTGATGGGAGTGAAGAAGGATGTGATCCCTTTAAGGAGGCAAGATGGGCAGTGAATGTGTCATAAAACACAGGACTTTCCTCCAGGACTTTTCCCAGGAGACTGGCATTGAGAACTGTGTGAGGTTAGAATCATTTTAAGGTATGTTTTCACCATGTTTCTTTTCCCAAACCTAACCAAAGTAACTTTTACTTGGCTAAACCTAACTTACGGAACTTTGAGTACATAACTTTACATTACGTATGTAACATCATTTGTAGGGCGATAATTCGTAGATATCATACAAACTGTTCTATGAGGATACATACATGAACACCTACTCTTGTTGCCTAAACCTAACCATGTACTTTTGTTGCCTAAACCTAAGGAAATATACCTAAACGTTTTTTCACCTACATTTTAGGTCTACTTTGAAAAGAGACTGTTTGCATTTAACAAATGGAAAGTGCACATTTCCTGTGAAAATGTGAGTTTAATTTGAAGTGATATAAGGCATGTTGTGGCGGTGCTGATTCCCTAGATTTCAGCAGGTCGGAAAAAGTGTTAGAACCAGTTTCCAACCACATATTAAAAAAATATATTTACTGGTAGACACAAGTCTCACGTGAGCCTTTACAATGGAGATGCCTCCATAACAACAATATTAAACAAATACTTCTTCAGTAATGACCAAATGTGTTTATATATGTGGTTTGGGTTGTGTTGGGTCTCAAAGAAATAAAACAATAAATAAAATCACTATATTAAGCCTGTGGGTGTTAGGTGATCGGTTGGCAAGCTAAACTCTTGCATGAAAACACCAAGAACTGCCCAGATGCTAGTGACCCAGTGTAAAGGGATTCTTTAATATTCCCTCCATTCTGGTTTTAAGCTGCACAAAATCACCCACAAACAGCACAGCAAATGAGAGCACTGGATTCTCAGACGGGCCTAGAGACCAGAGTTTCTGGCTGACAGTATTTGCTACAAGAGGTCTGCATTCGATTGAGGACGGGTTAGAATGTCCTGGGTGTACATTTCCTTTTCTCTCTTAAGCCTTAAGGAAGGGCATCGCTACACTCTGATTGGCCCAGAGGAGAAATTCACCAAGCTGTTCTCCATTCTTAATTTGGAGCCAGTGCTCACATGCAGCACAACAGGTGATCTGAATTACCTTCCAATCAACTCTGGGAAACTGTGACATCCAGCCAAAATGAACTGAAAGAAGGGAAATGACAGCAGGTACCAAACAATGAGGGACTGCTACAAGGTAAACTGGCATGCTGTCCCTGAGCCCTCTAAAACAGACACTGGAGGGGTGCCTAGAGTGTCACAGTTTGACATGTAGAGCCCCTGACCAGGCGTCAGTATTTGATGAGTTGGGAGTAAAATGTATTGGAGAAGCATTTTGTGAGCCTACAGTTGTAGAGATGAGAATCACAGACTTGGGGCCTATCCCAATACCCCCCCTTAGCCCTACCCCTTGGCCCTACCCCTACATTTGCGCGTTCCCGCGAGGGGTAGGGGTGTCCCAATTCCTTTTTGCGTGTAGGGGTAGGGGGCATAACGAGGGGTAGTGGGTATGAAACTAGCCCTTTGGAGCGAGGTAGACGTCGCCATGGCTACCACTGAGCAAGAGACGGGGAAAACAGTTCATACATAGCTAACGTTACCGTCATCAGGTTGCCTGTTAGCTAGGGCTGCCACTAACGATTATTTTCATTGTCGACTAATCTGTCAATTATTTCTTCGATTAGTCGACTAATCATTTCATTGAAAAATGTGTTAAAATGTTGAAAAATGTCGGTCCGTCTCGCCCAAACCCCAAAATTACGTCATCTAATGTCTTGTTTTGTACTCACGCCAACGGGTTTTAGTTCACTGTCATGGGAGAGTGTGTAAAGCTGCCAATATCTGAACGTAAGAAGCTGCAGTAAGAGTATTTTGGGGTACTTTTATAGTACTTTTAGGGACGTAGTGAGTGGTGTCCCAATTCCTAGGGAAAGATTTCAACCCCTACCACTCATTGCTTTCAGAGCCAAGGGGTAGTGGGCAAGGGCTAGGGGTAGGGCCAAGGGCTAAGGGGTAGTGGACAAGGGGGGGTATTGGGATTGGGCCTTAATATATTAGTAGAATAAATTCCTTTTGACACACATTCCTCCCAAACTGTTATAAAATACTGATGAGACTAAAGCAACTTTCTATGCAGACTCAAACTCTTATACTGTAATTACAAATTCTGGATGTCTTGAAGCCTGCAGACACCTCAGGGCTTATATAGCTGCCTGCTCTTAGAGGGCAATAAAACAACACATTAAACATCACAGGACAGCAAAATCCTGTAATGCACAACATTCACAGCAATGAGAATACTGTTAAGACTGCCAGATCATTGCAATATGCAAAGTACTGAATGAAATGGAAAAGCAAGAGGATCTCAAGTGGAAATAACTGTCGGTTATCTAATGAAATATTCAACAGGTTTATTTCAGTGAGGTCCAAGAAAGGCTTTTCAATACACTTGGCCTCTGACTATGAGTAAAATAATCACCAGGTCAGCGTTATTCGCTGAGAAAAACAACTCTTAAGTGGTGCAGTAGAAGTACTGTTTTGACTACTTCTTTGGGAGGTGATTTTTTTCATTATTAAATGATGCTGGTAAAGGCAGAAAACACTGATCCTGTCTGGGAGACAGTGTGTTTGTCAGTACTGTGGTTCTGCCACATTAGACAATTATTCATACAGGCTTTGATGTGCGGTGTCAGACTGACGGCTGGGCAGGCTCGACGCTCCTCTTTGCTCCACTGACTCCATCAGCCCAAAACCACTGAGCTTCAGTAGACCATAGCTCCTCACAAGTTCACCACCCATCTTACTGTCAATCCTTCACAGCTCACAGGTAGAATACTGCTCCACTTATTAAGCCCAATGTTTCACTTTCTTTGTCACATGGAAAACATCCAATACAGACATAGATTTTCTACAGAGGGACTATTGTATTCAAATCACTTCTAAATGTGTGAGAACACTGACTCGTGTTTAACCTGCATGCATACAAACACATGATTGTTGACATGTGCACACCCAACTGGATGGATTGCCCCAAAATTTGCAACACACAGTCATGTCCTCCTCAGAATGAACTGTAGTCACTTTAGTGATGCTTTGGCCTTTCCGTATAGCGCCATCATGAGGCCAAAGTTTTACTTTGTTCAATACTTCGGTTTCTGACTGAACTTTGTGTTTAGTGCAATTTCGTAAATTTAGCATGCTAACACATTTTACCCACCTAACGTCGTCATGCTAGCATCATAATACTGTGAGCATGTTAGCATGACTGTAGACCTTTAAGACCTTTGCACACCAAGTCTGTATTTTTCCGTCGTGTATTTTTACACACCAACTCCAAAAGTTTTCGGAACAGGTTTGATTTTCTGCATTTCTTCTCGCATTTTTTCGCATTCGCATGTTATGTGTGTGCATGTACCTAGCTGACATAAACTGCCAGCTGCTGTTCAGAAACAACTGGATAATGGAAGTTAGTAGTCATCTTTTTAATGTGTGTTTTAAAGGTTCAGTGTGTAGGATTTAGGGGGATATATTGGCAGAAATTGAATATAATATAATACGTATGTTTTCTTTAGTATATAATAACCTGAAAATAAGACAAGCTGTGTTTGCCTTACCTCAGAATGAGCCGTTTATGTTTACAGGGACTTCATTTATAGAGATTGCCACCGCATTGGCCACCGTACTAAGAAACCCAACTGCAATGTGCAGCATTGAAGCACTGCAGCACTGGTTTAATTCACCTGGTCTGTTTGTTTAGAGAGGAAGAGACCTTTGTAGATAATTCGGCTGCCACTGAAAACCTTCTGAACATCTGGATCTTAAATTATCAGAGCAAAAAAGGTGACCACACATTAGCATGTGTTGGGATAGCTGCACACAGCGACATGCCAAAGTGTGTCAGAAGTACATGGAATTGTATCGTGAAACTGTTATCTGGTGTTTTACCAATGTAAATCTACGGGTCTGTTTGTTTTGGAAGGGAAGAGACCTTTACGGATCTTTGAGTTATGGTAGGAACCTCCTGAATATCTGGATCAGAAAAAGGTGAGCACACATTAACTCATGAGAGAAGATAGAGACCTCTGAGATGCCAAATAGCGTCAGAGATGCATAAATTTGTAATGAGAAAGTGCTAAATAAAGTGTTTTTAGCGATTAAAATCATTTGGTACATTTGGCTCCCGATAAAAATTTCCTGAACAATGAGCACTGAGGGAATTCTGGCTGGCAGGCGTTCTTAGCTGGTTGCAATCTACAGTTCACTGCTAGGCGCCACCAAATTCCCCTAAGTCTTACACACTTCATATTGAAGGTTTGCTCGCTGTGCATCAAAATGTACTACTAAATTCCTTGAACAGTCACCTGTAAAGGATCAGGGTAATTCTACAGCTCCTTTATCAACAGATAAAACTCTCCATGCTCTGGATGCCAATATTTTCTTTTTCTACTTTCTACTTTCAAGAAGTTAGAGGACCCCAAAATTAGCCTTGCTGCTTGATGACTCTATTTCGTCCCACATTGCTAATTTTCGCTATAGCAATAAAGAAGTATCGGATGCAGTGTGCAAAGGTTTTGTGATCGGATGACGGATGCATACCAAAAATACCAACTTGGTGTGGAAAGGCCTTCAGGGCTTATTCGTGTTTAACGTTGGATACATACAGAAATGGACAGAGCCCTCTGTCTGTACTCTGTTCATTTCGCCCGAATTTGTGCACATTATCCGAAAACTAACGGATATGGACAAAATGAAGCAGTACCATCAGAGATCGTGGGGGCATTGTAGCATACTTCAAGCAAGATTCGTGCATAGGACACGACGAAGACAACAACAAAATATTATGACTTTCTCCATTATCGCTATGACTGTTGTTGTCAGAAGCATTTGCTGCTCTCTAGTGCCATCTAGTGGATGTATCTTCACCAACATATAGGACGCATGAAAATGCAGGCAGTGATGGTAACAACATTTAAAATGAACATATCTAGTTTTGTACATGAAGGCAGTATAAATAAGACTTTAGCCTTGTTGTTACTGCGAGGGATAAACATGTAAAGAGTTTGCTATCATAAGACATGAAAAACATTTTTAGTAACAAATTAGATTTTAGGCAGGCCTTCGTATTTTTCGTGCACACAAACGGAGGTACTTGTTGATGCTGCTTGGGCAAAGCGAAAACTCTATTAACATTAAAGTACATAAAACAAGAATTAAGTATTTGCCCAGACTCTTGCCGTCCCAGTGACGCTGCAGTTGGTTTATACTCGTCTAAAACCTCCGCAAAGGAGAAAAACAGTTCGGCCTGCAGACATCTCTGTATCTTTAATGAGTCTCGTCCCCTGCAGTGCTGCTTGTTTCATTTATGGTGGGAAGTTTGTATCATTAGAAATGAAAAGAGCAGTGTCAGACAGTTAAAACTGCTCTTAAATAAATAACTGTGCTAGTTCCTCGCTCACAGTAATCTGTGACTTTGTACCACACACTAATGTTTCAGTATTTGGGACTGTACCGCCTGCTTTTTGTTGGCTGGCTCTGCTTTCTATGTTATGTTACATGAATAAATATGGTCCTGTGTGACTGTGCTAACACTGTTTTTACACAGAGACATCATATTTCGAGGGGAATGTGCACTCAATCCTGTGTGTAAAGTTAAGGTATTTTTTGGGGGGTATTATAGGTTGATTTTATCTCATTGAGTGACACCTGAAGATGGTATTTTGATGATGAAATTAACTGTGCTACCAATCTCTTGTTTTGTAAATGGAATGCTATTGATTGTAAGAAAAGTGTTATCAGGGCTTTAAATGGCTTCTCTATCTATTCCTCTGCTCCACAGCTTTTTCACGACTCTGCAATTGTGAAATGAAGCCTCTGAAATCAATATGTGCCACAGTCAATTTTTACTCATTATCATCAAGATCCCGGGTATTATCAGGAGTCAATACCGGGAAAATGCCTTCATCAACAAATACAGGAGTAGCGCAGTGTGGCTGTGTACAACTCATAATTAACATACAAGATCTCGTCGGATATGAGCGCCCATGGTCAAATGAGAGTAAATGAGAGGAATTAATCTCAGTCTGTCACGTAAACGTTGCCAAAGACAGAAACTTCATTAGCACTCACAGATTTATTGTATTGTAAATTTGCAAATATGGGTTTTTTTTGCCCAATAAATGTTTGAGAATAATAAAGATGTAAGGCAGCAATTTCAAATCCAAACCCAAACAAGAAAAATCATCTTTTGACTTCAAATTGTGAACATAATAAAATCAAAACAGTGTGTCTTCCCAAAGACGGGGCCCCAGAACTCTGGATAATAAACAGAACGTGCTGTCAACAGTTTTTATATGAGCTGTCTCTTCAGTAGAAAGAAGTTCCAATTAAAGTGATTTTTTTTTCAATGCTGTGAGCACCACAAACAAAGTTCCACTTATCTCTATCATGTTGGGATGGAAGAAGGAAATTCATATCTCAAATAACAAATAGAGCCAAAAATATCTGCATGGCATGAGACATCACTGAAGATAGTGTTGAAGTGTGTTTTTGTCATTTACTGACTCTCTTTGAATGCTGATGAGATGATGTCAACGTTTGCATATATGTGACTGTTTACATACATAACCTGACCTACACCAGATGCCCGAGGCCTGTACTACGAAGCAGGATTTGGAGTTAGCGAGGTAACTTCAGGGTTAACTCAGGGTTTTCAGTACCTCTTAATACTTTCGGTACACATAAAAAAAATGGCAGTTTTATGTGGCAGACTGTTTCTGCTACTGAAGTAAAGAGTGGCCTAGATAATGATTGATGAGGTCTATCTGACCAAATGTTGCATTTACAATAACAGGAGCCAATTAACAGTGTATGAATTATTTTTCTACTGAACTATTATCTTTTTTTCCTGGTTCTCACGACACAGGTGTCTCATTATTTTGAGCTGCAGTGATGAATCAGAGTGTAAAATAGCAACACTGTCAGCTATCTATGTCAGTTATCATTTTTACAGTCTATTGCTATCACTGTGGACTGAAATAAACTTTGCATAAGTTAAAATACTGCTAAAATCATGTGTTTAGCGATATAAACTATCTCTCTTTTTGTTAGAGGCTCTGTTTTAAAACAGTTGAAATGAAGTACTGAAACAATGAAATGACCTACTATTACTGCTGACCTATAACAATATATAGGCTACTCTTTTTTACCTGAGACTCCAGACTTTTGTCCATGGAGACCTTTTTCTTCAGTGATCTGACTGGTCAGAGGTCGGGGTGTTGACAGGCCGTGATCCGATACTCTGAAGTTAGTCTCTATATACAGACTCTACATTCAGTGAATGTAGAGTCTGTAGGCAAACCCCGGAGATCTTGCCTCCGGAAGAAGAGCAGAAGAGCCCTGTTTCCCGGTTGTCTGCCGGAAGTCAGACGCCGAATACAGCCGATGGATTCCGAGAATGCTCTGAAGTTAACCACAGCCGATGGATTCCGAGAATGCTCTGAAGTTAACCGGCTCCGGAGCAGGTTAGCTGTTCAGCGTAAGTTACCATGGCGATTTATCTCAGTAAAAAAAGAACCAGCTCATAGTACTGAAAACCCAGAGTTAACCCTGAAGTTACCTCTCTGACTCCAAATACTGCTTCATAGTACAGGCCTCAGTGCATGTGTAGGTTTATATATACATGATAACCTAGGTAGGATTTGAGAGGCTAGAGGTTTTAATGGTCATTGTCACTTCATAAAAACTCCAGTTCAAATATATAAAAAATTTGAATCACAATAAACTTCACCATCATGTACTTGGAATAATCTGGTATAACCGTGTAGTGTATGTGAATGTGAATATTAATGTGCTCTGAATATTATGATTAAAGGATGTTTTGAGAATCCTGCAAAGACTGTGACTGCATAAAATAATGGATGTAGCTACAGTGATGTCATAGATTGGTTTGTGGACTCCTGTGGTTTTGAGTTTTGCATTTTTGGCCATCTTGGTTTTTTGGAGCCAGAAGTGACCAAATTTAGAAGAGAGGGGTGGATCTGAAGCATACACTGTAGCGTCACCTCGCAGACAGGCTGTCACTCAAGCAGCTCCGCCCTTAAATACGCGCAATTTTAACTATCAATAAAATGTAAACAGGTATGTTGATATGAAAACTAAGCCCCAATACAGTTTTCATGTTTGTTGACATTAGCTAGAGAGACCTAAACATGTTCATTTCTGCTGTAACGTTGGCCATCTTTACATGATGTTTACGGGGACTGAGTGGTGTCTGGAGCCGGCCTCAAGTGGACATTCAAGGAACTGCAGTTTTTGGCACTTCATGTTGGCTTCATTATTCAGTCACGGAGGTTGCTGCTTGGAATCTTGCTGTCTGTAGCTTGTTATTAAGGAACTATGGGTGTTTTTGTTTGGTACAATTGAATCAAACTCAAGTTTGTAAATGGCTGCACTTGCATAGCACCTTTCTAGTCTTCCTACCACTCAAAGCGCCTCTACACTACATGTCACATTCAGGCATTTACACATGCATTCAGACACACTGGTGGCTGAGGCTTCCATACACAGTGCCACCTGCTACTCAATAACCATTCACACACTCTAACACACCGGTGGAACAGCCATTGAAAGCCATTTGAGGTTCAGTATCTTGCCCAAGGATACTTTGACATGCGGACTGGAGGAGCCGGGGATTGAACGGCCGATCTTCCGATTAGTGGACGACATGCTCTACCTAGTGTATTTGGGCAGATGTGAACACAGCAATCGACCCTACGTGCGCACCAAAACAATCTTGTGTGGTGTGTGAAAGCAGATGAACTCATCCCAGGATTTTATGAAAGCAGGTATATGATTTTTTGCACACTTTGAAAGGTTAACTACCAATAAATCCATCTGCTGATTGTGAACTCTGTCCGCAGTCTAATAAATGATCTTTATAAAGCCTAAAACCTATTATTGCTAGTGCAGATGTGTAACCATGGTAACATGTATGAACGTCAGCAAGGGTATTTTCCCTGATTACAAAGCTGTTATAACTGCCATGATTGCATCTGACTCTGTGCACTGTGTTAGTTCATTAAGAAGTGTGTGAGAGCACTCCCACAGTATTCTGCCCTGAACCATTACTGTACACGATGCATCCTTTTCATCCTGCTTCAAAACATGTGATCGATCTGCAGTCTAAAAATAGCCTACTAATAATGCTTTCAATGAGTTCTTAGTGAGCTCATTGTGAAAGAAACCAACATAAATATACACATCAAAAGCACTGAAGTGCTGCTAAATATCTCTCTGTCACTGTAATTTGATTTCCCCACATGGGTCCTGACTTTGCAGGATGACAACTGCCAAATCTGTCCAATCAATGAGTTACCTGTCAGTCTGCATGTTTACTCCTCTTGGTTCATTTGTAAACAGTCAGTATGAACAAGAACCTGACCAGAACTGAAATGCAACAATGAATCATTTTCCCCCTGCTTCGGACCAAATGAACCAAACTACAGGTGTGAAAGCACCCTGATTCTCCAGTAAACACTCGGTCTGCATCCAGAACATTTTATTAAGTACTCTGAACAGACACAAAGAATAAAAAGAGTGAAAACAAGAGAAAACAAGTAAATTCTCCAAAGAAAGTGTGACAAAAGCCAGCACAAGTTAGTGGGTTTTACGGTGAATCACATAAAAAATACGGTATCCCCTATTCCGAACGCCGATCTCCTGGGGCTAAGTCTTACGTTGATTGACCCACCCTCTACCTCAACCTTCTTCTTTATGTGGACTACTGCCTTCTTTACTCCTGTCAGTGTATTGGTCGCTTGATTGCTGCCTTTACGTGGGTATTATGCAGATTTTGGTATGCTACTTTTTGTAAGTGTACGTACAAACAGTGCATGAGAACCATGGATGTATTAAGAACACTGGACACAGCCTTAGATGCAATTCCAGGGATTATCGTTCCTACTTTTGCACTGTGCTGCCCATAGTGCAAGCACACTAGAGACTTAGGGTGCTTTCAGACCTAGAGTTGTCTTGCTTTGGTCCAAATCAGGGACTAACTTTGTTACAAAGTTGTATAATTGCCTAGAGTTGGTTCATGTTCTCACGGCAGCATTTACAAGCGGACCAGATCAAATGCTTGCGCAAGAAAGCTGCTCTTGATTGGTCAGGATTTCCATGCAGGAAAAATCCAGGAAGTTAAAAAACGTTGAAGAAGAGTACACTTGCAAGATAAATGTGACACTTTCTAATGTCACAATGGAGGGACAACTACGCAGGTTGATTTTAGCGCTGGTCATCGTGGACTATATTGCTGTCATTGTTCATTTTAGGCAAACCATACAGTTTGAAAACGAGGCGCGGCTCCAACTAGAAAACAATGTTTTGATGCATTGGATGTGCTGAATGTGCATATTAAGGCAGTACAGGAGGAGGTGCACATTAATAATCCTCCAGGACTGCAACATGCTCATGTTTAACCCAAACAATGTGTCATGTGACTGCAGTTGGTTCTGATCGAGGTCAGAACACGTTCTCAAAACAAACGAACCGTGCCAGAGTTCAGACTGAGATCACCTCTTCAAGAAGGTCTTGGTCTGGTTGTTTTGGTGCACACCTGAGTGCGATTGCTGTGTTCACACCTGCCCAAATGAACCACACTTAAGGGCAAACGAACTTGAGTTTGACTGAAGTGAACCAAACATGGCAGGTGTCAAAGCACCCTTATAGTGGCAGCTGAGTAGAGCCGAGCAGCTAACACCCGCCGGCTGAATGGATAGCTTCCGGTTTAGTACTCTGCTACCTTGAATGGGGATAAACATATTTAATCATGCGGCTCTTCTAGACTTTTGAAATGTGATCGGACTGAATAGATTAAATCCTGTTTGTAAAATGTGTCATTTTGCGAGGGTTTTGAAAAATTAACTGATTTACAGATGTCTCTTTCGCAATGTAAGTCAATGGGAAAAGTGTTTTTGAGCCGTGGGGCATCACATATCAGTGTAATTACTGTTTGGCCAATACCAAAATTGGCTTCCTGGGGGCCTGATGAGAACAGCCTGCATAGTTTGCTCTCCTCTCGCTCTTTACTAACTACTGACGATTTTGTGCACTGAGATGTAAAGTGTTACCAGTCTTTTATAATGTTTGTGGAGTTGTTCTTTCAGGCTATAAACTCTCCGTCTGGCTGATCTCATCACTGGGTTGACTCTGATGTCACAACAACAAAACAAAGCCAACGTTACGACCTCTTGGTCCCACTGTGTTTTTTTCCCCAAGGGCTGTCAGCTGGGGTCAGGGTGCAGGGGAACATGGCCGCAACATGGTCAAACGCCGCAGGAGTGGAAAACCTATCAAACTGCTCTGTCTGAGAGTTTCAACAATGTATTGACACAGTGGTGTTTGAAACAGTGTACTGTATGTCAGAGTGGAAGCACTTACAACATCTATCAGGGGTGCTAGCTGCAGCCCATAAAAAAGGAGTACAGCTGTTTCATGACTAGACTGCAGCAGTATATTGGCTCAACTCAAAGACTGGATGCCACCTAAAGTTGACAGAAACAAAGGGGAACAGATGATCTAATCTGCATAAAAATCAGAAAACAATTTCTTGAAATGACTTTAAAACTTTGGAAACTTTCATGCCTGTCGCTCCAAACATATTGCAACAGCAGGTATGAAGAAATAGGAATGAGAGAGCAACCTTGGTACAAGATTTTCCATTACATCCCAATATCAGAGTTAATAAGTCCAATAAGCCTTTGAAGACCTGTTTCTAGCTGTATTATTGATGTTACAAATATAGCGCTGCCATGCTGTCGGTTAACAAGAGATGTGAGCTATCTGTCACAGCACATTTCCCGGAGTTAAATTGAGAAACTCAAGGCGAGATTGATACAAATAACATACTGTTTCAATTATTTAGGCTCATCACAGTGAAATGAAGATTGTTCTGTCTTTATTGCATTGCAGTGAGACTGATGAGCTGAATGACAAAATGCATATTTAATGTCTGCATATAATGTTTTTTTCTTCCAGCTCTTTACCTTAAATCGTGTTCAAGGATATTTCCCCCCCGGCTCGGTGCTATGGAATACATAATAACATAATGAACAGATTTATTACGGCTGTACTCTATGAGCAGAGTCTTGCTAAATTACCTGCCTCTTGCTTGGTGTAGAGGTGGTGAGGGTAACCATTGACAGAGCTGAAAAGGCATAATCTTTCAGCAAACTTGTTTATTGGGTATTAGCCACATGAATGCCAAAGTACCCTTGCGCAAGGCCTGCGAGGGACACTGGGCCTTGATCTTGTTGTTTGAATACTTATATGTAAAAAGCCACATTTTATTCATTGTTCAGCTGTGTTCTAATCCTGTAAGTGCAATATTAAAGCTTCAGACGCATTCACTTAACTTTCTGATTATTTTCCAAGAGTACCCTTTTCCCCCTCAGAGAACGATCACAAAGAAAGTTACAGTTTCGCAGCATTTAACAGTGTGCAGACACCGAGTGGATATTTTGAATGGAGTCATCTGGAAACACTATGCTCAAGTTTTATCACAACAATGATGAGAAACCTGCTCCTACTGCGTCAGCTCATTGTCTGTGTGAAAATATGCAGAAGCACAAAAAGGTTTGACTCTAAAAATAGTATGGAGTCACATGCAAAACGGCGTAATGATTTATCTTGCCATTCCTCAATGAAGGTGAGGATGTTATGCAGTAATGCCAGGGTTGACACTGTAATATCCTGTGAAGACATGTAATCAATTACTGTAGGTGTCTGACCCAGGCCAGCAAGAAGTGCACCAGACTTTGAAGCCAATTTCACGTAAGCCCCGTTTCCACCAAAGACTTTTGGTATAGTACCTTTAGAACCAAAAGTAACCCTTCAGATATAGTACCTAGAACTTAGGTGCGCTTAGCGTTTCCACCGCAAACAGTACTCTTTCATGTGGCCGGGGTTGTTGTTACTTACTGCTCTGTCCAGCACTCACTGTATTTCCTCACTTTTCAGAACAAAATAAAGCAGACTGCAGTGAGAGTCTCTCTCAATAGGAAATTTAAAAATAGTGGGTTTGTGTATTTAGTCCCTCTCAGGCAAGTTCAGGGGTTTAGTGTTGCCGTAGCCCACAGGAACGATCCCCCTCATTCCTAAACGTCTGTGTCATTCACGAGACACAATAAAAACTAAAGTGATGGTCAAAGTTGTCATATTGAAATTTAAGGTGTGCTGATGGATTCAGGTCATCAACTCATGCACTGAGTAACGTTACAAGTAAACATTCCACTTTAAAAGTTGCCGGCAGTCGGCAAGGCAGCTAAACATTCTTTCATTTTAGTTTATTAATATTATGTAAAACTCGCCAAAGTATGAACAGTGGTTACAAAACCAGCCACAACTCAGCCCTGAGCAGAGTGACCGTCCACTATTGACCAATCAACAGACTGCAGTGTTCACAGCTCCACCTTTTAGTACCAGATCTGTGTGCTAGGTACCCCAACAGAGGGGGGGCCAAACACGGGGACGGTACGGAACAGTTCCAGTGGTACCATCCACAACTTTTCACAGTGGAAACCGAAAAACAGCGTACAGAACTGAACTGTACCGTACTGCTCGGTGGAAAAGGGGCTGTTGTGGCCAAACAATTTAACTAAACACAACTTTCTGGTTTGTTGGTTGATGCAAAAAGACTTTTGGCCATTGACTTAAATTGGGAAACAGACACCTGTAAATCGGAGGATACATTTTTTTGAGTGTCACAATCTCCTCGAAGTGACTTCTTTCAATATCAAGATTTGTTTTGTTTGGTCTGATTACGTTCCAAAAGCCTAAAACAGCCGTACGATTGACTCATTTTATCCCCATTTAACTTGGCTGAGTGCTTAACTGGGAGTAGCCTTGAGTGTACCCGCTTTATGGAACCAATGATGTGGAAGATCTGGGTATTTTATACCTGGGGAGTCAAACTTTTTTGGCTTCATGCACAACTGAGCAACTTTCATGCAAATGAACAGGCCTCACCTCCAACTCTGCATCCACTTCTCTTTATACATCCCTGGTCTGATCAGGGAGAATACTGTAATATAGGTTCTTTCTATATATTGCGATATACATGACAGAAAAGACATACTGTATGTAGCCAGCAGTGAAAATGTCCCTCCTTAGCCATCATATGTCCAGCAAAACACTGTTGTTATAATAATATATAACCAGCCAAACTTTTCATGGTTTGATTTCACATCCTTCCCAAGAGTTTTATTGTTTAGTGGATGTTATGATATCAAAACAGTGGTTCAGTCCTGTGAACCTGTGAACTGACCACCTTTATTTTGTGTTTCTGTATACGTACTGCAGACCAAGGGCCTAGAGGTGCAAACAGCCCCTTCACACTGCAGTCCAACTATTGTGTGTGTGGTTATTTTGCACCTTTTTTGTTGCTGTGTGTGTGTGTGTGTGTGTGTGTGTGTGTGTGTGTGTGTGTGTGTGTGTCTACTCGCATGTGTGCAGGGCATTTTAAATGTAGAAATGATTTCCAATTTTAAAAAGTTTATACAGGTATTGGTTGTTCCAACATATTTAATCTATAATACATTTTGTATTCTTGGGGGAAGCTCTTGCCTCTGCCTTTCATCGACTACCAATTTTAACTTTATTGAACCTGTGGGATTTAGACGGTTTCTGGTTGAATCTTAAATGTGAAGTTGAAGGGGTCATTGCAATTTAAAACTCTTAGGTTCCTAGGTCGAGGCAAAATACGGCCTTACCACTGCCCGGCCACATATTATAAATAGACTGCCTAAAATGCCTCTGTGCCTAAAAATCATTTTCCTCATGGACAGAAAGTCTGAGGCCTTAAAATATTTTCAATTATTTAAAAAATATTGGGCCTTAAAAGTAATTTAGTAGTCTTAAATTTGAATTTGTGACCTCTTAATTGCCACAAACATTTTTATCTAATTTCATTACCAATCTTTTAATTTCTTTTCCATCAAAATAAGTCAAGCTCTCATGCATGGAAGTCAATACTTCTGATGTTACAAATCCTTAAAGGGATAGTGCACCCAAAAATGAAAATTCAGCCATTATCTACTCACCCATATGCCGATGGAGGCCCTGGTGAAGTTTTAGAGTCAGAAAAAAGAAAAGAAGCCAGCACTCACAAATGTCCTTTTGGTAAATTTAATAAACCAACTTGGGTGGCGTTACCAGAAACACAGACGTTTCGACAGAAAGTCTTCTTCAGTGTGTAACTCAGGTTACGGAAGTGGCGTTTAAGTACGCTCGAAGCAATCAGAGCAGGTGTGTGGAAAGACAATTTACACTTCCGCGACTCAGTGATTTTTTGCACTTTATTTTTCTTACTGTGCATTTGTGATTGTTAATTGAGGGACAGCGACTCAGTGACTTCTTTGCACTTTATTTTTTTACCGTGCACTTGTGACCTGATTGTTAATTGAGGGACAATTTGTTGATTTTAATTAATGGTTATTTGACAGTTGGGTACTTTATTTGCCCCCTCAAGCACACATGTTTTACTGTTGATCACAGTGCCTTTTTGTACGAGCAGAATTTATTATGCACATGTATATCGATTTTCGGTGTATCTACTGCTATTTTGCTGTGACACACATGTTTAAGATTGTTGTATTGTTATTGTGTTT